>NC_090438.1:865459205-865759205 GCF_031143425.1 Pleurodeles waltl
ATGAAGACACCACAATTTTTTTTTTCTTTCTTTTTTTTTTTTTTTTGTTTTGGGGCGCCCCAAGGGCCAAAAAGCACTATTCGGCAGTCCTGCCCCCTTGAGGGCAGAACGACCTATTTCTTTTTTTTTTAGGCCCATCTGCCCCCAAGAAGGGCAGAATCCACTTAGCACTAGGGATCATGTGTGTGCTTCATGTTGGGCAAGGGTCGCCCCCCAAATATATTCTATGGCATTTCTGCTCCCCTTGGGGAAAGATTGGCCTATTTTTTTAGGCCCATCTGCCCCCAAGCAGAAAACACTAGACACTAGGGAACATTTTAAAATGGTTGGTGGCGGGGTGTTTGTCAACTATCGAAGTATTTGCATTTATGATAATAAAGGTTTATTTCTCCTTTTTGTTCTAGTTTCAAGCTTTTGATTCTTTTGCTGTGGCTTGTTGCAGTTTTGGCAGTGGTTGTTCTGTGGTTTGCATAGTTGCATGTTTTAGGTAAGTAAATAAATGTACTCCAAAAGAGTATTGTTGCCATGCATGAATGACATGTTTGTAGGTGGTCTACTGAATACAGGATTGTGTGTGAAATTGTCCTTAGATTTATGCACAATGATTATTGTGTTGTCTTATGTCTAGTTTGCTTTTTTTTCTCTTTTTAGTGGGATATCATTGGTGATTACTGTGGCTGTGCAGAGTAGTTGCTGGTGAGTCAAGCTTTTTCAGGCATGTGAGCAGTATAGTTTTTGAGTTTATAACTCTAAGTGATAAAGCTGCACTTTGTTTGTTACTTATCTTACACAGTGCTGGTTGTTGGTGGTGCATTTGTCCAGTTAATTTTTGTAGGAAGGATCATGGCTAGCTGTAGGATGACTGCTCAGCAGGTTGTCGGTGTGCTTTTTGAGTCGTCTTCTGACCATGATTATGAGACTGACTCTGCATCTGAGGCAGAGGAGGAAGTGCAAGATTCTGGAAGTGAATTTTCTGTCAGAGAGGAATCATCTGATGATGAAGCCACTCTCAGTGCTGATGAAGGGCCTGCTTTAGACGAGGACACTGATGTGCCAATGGTGCAGCAGCCAGCGGCTGAAAAGCTTCCCATTGGAAGACCTGACACGTGGGTTGCACCAAACATGGAGCAGCCACAGTTGCCTGCATTTACTGGTTTCCCAGGGTGTCGAGTTAATACGGAAAACTTTTCGTCCGTCAACTTTTTTGAGTTGTTTATGGACAATATATTTTTGGAAGAGATTGTTGAGCAGACTAATTTGTAAGCAGAGCAGTATTTGAGGGAGAACGGTGCCACACTTAGGCCACACTCTAGAGCTAGCCGGTCGATTCCCACAAATCTGTAAGAGTTGAAAAAGTTCTTGGGTGTAACTTTTTTGATGGGGCTGATAATGAAGCCATCACTGTCTTCATATTGGTATACTAATCCCTTGATGGCAACTGCTAAATTTCCTGCAATCATGAGTCGTAACTGGTATGAGCTTCTTTCTTTTCGGATGTTGCATTTTGTAGATAATGCTTTAGCCTTGCCACAAGATCACCCTGATTCTGACCATCTTTTTAAGAGTAGACCTGTCCTTGATCATTTGGTAGATCGGTTTTCAGCGATCTATGTCCCAGGCAAAGAAATATCTGTAGATGAGTTTTTGGTCCTGTTCAAGGGTCATTTTGTTGTTAGGCAGTACATTCCTAGCAAGAGGGCACAGTATGGAATTAAGATGTATATGCTGTCCAAAAGTAGTACAGGATATGTTTTTAATTTCCGGGTCTACCCTGGTTGGGATTCCAATATTGAAACCCCCTGGTTGTCCAACCACTTTTAGAGTTAGTGAGAAAATTGTGTGGGAACTTGGTAGACGACTGTTTAACAAAGGTCACTATTTATATGCAGATGATTTTTACACTGGAGTTCAGTTGTTTAAGGAGTTGTTCAGAGTGGACACTGTTGCTTGTGGCACAATCCGCTCTAATCGGAAAGGCTATCCAAGAGAGCTTGTCTATAAAAAACGTGGGAAGGGAAAGTGAAGTGCCTTGCGGAATGATGAGCTGGAGCTCTGAAATTTGTAGACAGAAGGGATATGTAAATGCTAACTACCATCCATGATAAGAGTACTTCACCTGTGGCTGTTTGTGGTCAAGTTGCTGAAGTGTGCAAACCTGTGTGTATTTTAGACTATAATAAGCACATGGGTGGTGTTGATACAGTAGATCAGAGGTTGGAACCTTACACTGCTGCTCATAAGTCTTATGTTTGGTATAAGAAATTAGCGGTTCACCTGTTCCACTTGGCAACTTTTAATGCTTTTGTTGTGTTCAAGGATAGTTCTCCAGAGTCAAGGATGACATTTGTGAAATTTCAGAAAGCTATCAAAGTGAGCCTTGTTGTGCTGGAACAGGCAAGAGTTCCTAGAGAAGCAGTGGTGGAGGATGTGGCTAGATTGAAAGATCGTCACTTTGCTGAAAAAACCCCAAAAAACGTTCCTGCGAAGAGATGTAGAGTCTGTGCTCGAAGAGGTATCAGGAAGGAGACTAGGTTGTACTGCCCTGATTGTCCTTCAAAGCCTGGGCTGTGTGTGGGTGGCTGTTTCAGGAGCTACCACACACAGAAGAATTATTGGGAAATACCGTGAACGTAAACTGCTGTTTTGTATTTTCATATGTTCAGTTTCACGGTCGGCATTACTGTCATGTCTTCAATTAGAGCTTATGTGTTTGTAGTTTTGTACTTATTTATAATTAGTTGTTTCTTTGTTGTTTAAAAACAAAAAAAAAGTGATGGCGGTGTGCTTGGGGTGGCGCTTGACTGGCAGTGTGAGTGGGGAGGCGAATGGCTGGTGGTTTGTGTGGGGTGGCACTTGGCTGACAGTGTGTGTGGAGTGGTGCTTGGCTGGCAGTGTGCGTAGGGTGGCGCTTGGCTGGCGGTGTGAGTGGGGTGACGCTTAGCTGACAGTGTGAGTGGGATGGCGCTTATCTGGTGGTGTGAGTAGGGTGGAGCTTGGCTGGTGGTGTGAGTGGGGTGGCACTTGGCTGACGGTGTGCGTGGGGTGGCGCTTGGCTGGCGGTGTAAATATTGACTTGCTGTTGGCTACTGCAACACTGCCAGGCAAACGCCAGTACACACACTCCCATCAGCTGGTGTGATTGCTGTATCAGGCATGAGGGCGTATGTAAGTGATGGGCCCTTGAGTGGCACTGTCTGTCAATGCGAGTGTTGTAATGTGCCCAGCCAGCGGCGTGAATGGTCTTGTGCATGTCATGTATGAAAGGTGTGTGAATGGACTGTAAAGCGGTTGGTGCCTTGTCGTGGCTTTACATCTCACGAGCTGTGAGTCATTGGTTCAGTTTTTTGGCCTTTCAGTTATTAACAGTGCATTTCATTTTTGTGAAATCTCTTGCCAATAAAATTTGATCTACTGAACCATCACTCACCCTCGTGCCAAATCCAACCAGTATGTGTGTTAAAAATAACAAAACCTGCTCCGCTGTAATCAGGCTTCACAGCACACCCGTGACACGCTAGGTGCCTCGGGTGGGACCCTGATGATAAAGCATGCCACCAACTTGGTTGGTGGGTGAGGGTCTTTTTAACATACCTAAGTGCATTTCCTTTCACAATTTTAGTGTTTGGAACATCACATAAGTACGTGGACACATCAAAATGATGTATTGCAAAACTACCTGTGTTTGGGGATGCACCTATCTTTTTGGTCCCGGGTGCGGCCTTCATCTAGGGAAACCTACCAAACCCAGACATGTTTTAAAACTAGACACCCCAAGGAGTCCAGGGAGGTGTGGCTTGCCTGGATCCCCCAACATTTTCTTACCCAGACTCCTCTGCAAACCTCAAAATTTGCTTAAACAAGCATATTTTCCTTCTTTGAAGGATCACCACTCTGGCTCAAATTTCCTACCACCCAGCGTTCCCTCAGTGTTCCAAGTAAAATGATACCTCACTTGTGTGGGTCCACAAAGCAGAGTCAGCCTGTTGCAGGCACCTGGGCTACCCATATAAGTGAGGTATCATGTTTATCAGGAGACTTGGGAGAACACTGGGTGATAGGAAATGTGTGGCTCCTCTCAGATTCCGAAACTTCCTGTCACCAAAATGTGAGGAGAAAGTGTTTTTTTAGCCAAATCTTGAGGCTTGAAAAGGATTCTGGGTAACAAAACCTGGTGAGAGCCCCACAAGTCACCCCATCTTGGATTCCCCTAGGTGTCTAATTTTCAAAAATGCACAGATTTGGTAGGTTTCCCTAGCTGCCGGCTGAGTTAGAGACCAAAATCCACAGGTAGGCACTACGCAAAAAACATCTATGTTTTCTTTTGGAAAATATGATGTGTCCACGTTGTGTTTTGGGGCATTTCCGGTCGCGGGCACTAAGCCTACCCACACAAGTGAGGTATTATTTTTGTCGGGAGACTTGGGGGAACAGTGGGTGGAAGGACATTTTTGGCTCCTCTCAGATTCCAGAACTTTCTGCCACTGAAATGTGACGAGAATGTGTTTTTATAGCCAAATCTTGAGGTTTGCAAAGGATTCTGGGTAACAGAACCTGGTGAGAACCCCACAAGTCACTCCATCTTGGATTCCCCTAGGTGTCTACTTTTCAAAAATGCATAGGTTTGGTAGGTTTCCCTAGGTGCCGGATGAGCTAGAGGCCAAATCCACCGTTAGGCACTTTGCAAAAAGCACCTCTGTTTTCTTTGGGAAAATATGATGTCTCCACATTGTGTTTTGGGGCATTTTCTGTCGCTGGCACTAGACCTATCCATCAAGTGAGGTATCATTTTTATCGGGAGTCTTGGGGGAACGCTGGGTGGAAGGAAATTTGTGGATCCTCTCAGATTCCAGAACTTTCTGTTACCGAAATGTGAGGATAAAGTGTTTTGTTAGCCAGATTTTGAGGTTTTCAAAGGATTCTGGGTAACAAAACCTGGTGAGAGCCCCACAAGTCACCCCATCTTGGTTTCCCCGAGGTGTCTAATTTTCAAAAAGGCACAGGTTTGGTAGGATTCCCTAGGTGCTGGCTGAGCTAGAGGCCAAAATCTACAGCTAGGTACTTTGCAAAAAGCACATCAGATTTCAATGTAAAAATGTGATGTGTCCACATTGCGTTTCCTGTCGCAAGCATTAGGCCTACTCACGCAAGTGAGGTACCATTTTTATTGGGAGGCTTGTGGGAACACAGAATAGCAAAAGAAGTGTTATTGCCCTTTGCATTTCTCTTCATTCTTTGCTTCCAAATGTAGGACAGTGTGTAAAAAAGACTTCCAATTGAGAAATGCCCTGTAATTCACATGCTAGTATGGGCACCCCGGAATTCAGAGATGTGCAAATCATCACTGCTTCTCAACACCTTATCTTGTGTACATTTTGAAAATACAAAGGTTTTCTTGATACCTATTTTCCACTCTTTATATTTCAGCAAATTAATTGCTGTTTACAGGTATAGAACGAAAACCCATTACAATGTGCAGCTCATTTATTGGCTCTGGGTGCCTAGGGTTCTTGATGAACCTACAAGCCCTATATATTCCCGCAACTAGAAGAGTCCAGCAGACGTAACGGTATATTGCTTTGAAAAATCTCACATCTCAGGAAAAAGTTACAGAGTAAAACATTGAGAAAAATTGCAGTTTTTTTCTCCTCTATTTCAATATTTTTGTATTTCAGCTGTTATGTTCTGTAGGAAACCCTTGTAGGATCTACACAAATTACCCCTTGCTGAATTCAGAAGTTTGTCTACTTTTCAGAAATGTTTAGCTTTCTGGGATCCAGCATTGGTTTCACATCCATTTCTGTCCCTAACTGGAAGGAGGCTGAAAGTACAAAAAATGTAAAAATGGGGTATGGCCCAGTAAAATGCCAAAATTGTGTTGAACAATCGGGGATTCTGATTCAAGTCTGCCTGTTCCTAAAAGCTGGGAAAGGCTTGGCACCTGAGGGGGAAAAGGCCTGGCAGTGAATGGGTTAAAGGAAAGTCTCTGCAATTCACAAGATCCTACCTTGCCCAGGTCTGGCTTCAGACTCACACCCAGGGGGTTGAACACTGCATGGTGGTAGGACAGGCACAGCCCAATCAGGTGTAAGTGTCAGCTTCTCCCTCCACTCTAGTCCAGATAGCACATGAGGATATGCAGGCTACACCCCAGCTCCCTTTGTGTCACTGTCTAGTAGAGATTCAAAAACAGCCCAAATGTCAGTCTGACCCAGACAGGGAATCAACAAGCAGGCAGAATCACATAATGGTTTAAGCAAGAACATTCCCACTTTCTTAAAGTGGCAATTTTAAACTGACAGTTTGAAAAATAACTTTACCAAAGTAAAGATGTATTTTTAAATTGTGAGTTCAGAGACCCCAAACACCCATCTCTATTTGCGCCCAAAGAGAAACTACACTTAAAAAATATTCAAAGGCATCCCCCATGTTAACCTATGAGAGAGATAGGCCTTGTAACAGTAAACACCAGATTGGGTAGTATTTCACTGTCAGGACATGAAAAACACTTCACTACATGTTCTACCTTTAACATACACTGCACCGTGCCCATGGGGCTACCTAGGGCATACTTTAGGACCACCTTACATGTATAAAATGGGAAGGTTTGGGCCTGGCTAGTGGGTAAACTTATCAGGTTGAATTGGAAGTTTACAACTGCACACACAGACACTGCAATGGGAGGTCTAAACCATGTTTACAAGGCTACTCGTGTTGGTGGCACAACCAGTGCTGCAGGCCCACTAGCAGCATTAGATTTATAGGGTCCAGGACCCTCTAGTGCACTTTACTAAGGACTTACTAGTAAATCAGATATGCCAATCATGGAAATGCTAATTACACATACAATTTACACAGTAGGCACTTGCACGTTAGCACTGGTCAGCAGTAGTAAAATGTCCGGAGTAACAAAACCAGCAAAAACAAAGTCTAGCACACAGTCAAAACATAGAAAGCAGAAGCAAAAAAGACAGGGGAGCCCACACCATGGATGCCAGGTCTAACAACATATCTAAATTATACTCTCATGCTGGCACATAAACTGATCCATGAGAAAGTAAAAGCCGGGTGTCTGCACATTCGCCCATTGTTGTGGCATTCACAGGGGCTGGTACCGCTTGCCTCTGGTTTTGCGAACCGACTTCCTTACAGGGGCATCTAAGCCTATGCTTCACCTCGGGGCTTTCTTCAGTGACATAAAAAGAGGCAGATTGAGCTGGGCGATTCCCACCCACTCATCTACCAAAATTTGGTATGGAAGTGACTGACATTAGCTGCCAGAATTAAATGTAAGCAGCCATGGGCATTTTCACAGGGGCACCACATGCTTAATATGGTCGATTGTCAGTCAGGAGGAAGGCAGAGTGGAGAAAAAGAAGCTTATGCATCTTGTAGAGTTGACTCCCTTAGGTTTCATTTTCCGATGTAAGCGCCATACATTTTTTTTAAAATCACACGTATGGGCATATTATCCGTTTATATAATCTACTCCCTCCTAAATGGCCTGTCCAGTTGTGTTGTTTAATGTATTTGCGTAATTTGTTATTAAAATTATTTGCTTTCTTCAGAAGCTCTTTGCAGCAAAAATGCATTCTTATTTTTTTTTTTTGTTAGTGTTTGTCAAGATTACGTATCCAAGCAAGGTTTGTTGGGAATACACTTCCAGAGTTGTGCGTTTTCTTTTTTTTTCTATTTTCGGGCGAGAGATTGGTATACTCCAAGTCACTATGTGATGCGGCCGCCTTGTAATAATCATCTGCAGTGATGGCATGCGGATTTTGATTAATATTTCTGTGCAGGAGAAACTCTAATTGGCTTATGTTTTGCTCGTGTTTCGCTGCTAATCACAACGTCTGCTCTGTGCCCTTTATAATTGCTAACAACGTTGTTGCTACAAATTCTAAAATACCAAAGTCACGTCATTTCATCAAATTATAGTGTTATATAAAAATGACAGCTCTAAATATGTTTTTGCAAGACTGCAACGAGACTCTTATCTGGTTGACAATAAGGTAGAAACTACCCATATTATAATTCCACCAAAAAAGATAAGCTGTACATTTAAAAAACATAACAACGACTTCTAACTTTAACTGTGTAAAGGTGATATGAACTTTCGAGTTATCAGGATTATGTATACCTGAAAAATCCCTGCTAAACAAACTCATAATTCTGATGCACTGATTTACTAATGACTTTAACGTGTTATACCGACATGAAGGGAAAGGTACATAACTGTTTAGGTCGTGCTTCAATTTGGAATGCAAATTTACAAAAAAGATGGCGAAACAATCTCGAGTTAATTTAGCTGAATTACCCAAAACGAATTTACTATTTTAAACCAACAAACCACTCAAATTCACCAGTTATGACAGTTCTCTCAAGGAACAATACAGTGGGGGTGCCGCCAAAGTTCCCCCAACAGAATACCGCTATGCGGTCAGAAGACTGCCGCGGTTATTCTGTGTTTCCCGCTGGGCTGGCGGGCGACCGCCAGAAGGCCGCCCGCCAGCCCAGCGGGAAACCCCTTCCCACGAGGAAGCCGGCTCCGAATGGAGCCGGCGGAGTGGGAAGGGTGCGACGGGTGCAGTAGCACCTGTTGCGATTTTCAGTGTCTGCATGGCAAACACTGAAAATCTTTTAGGAGCCCTCTTATGGGGGCCCCACGACACCCCTCACCGCCATTCTGTTCCTGGCGGTCAAAACCGCCAGGAACAGGATGGCGGTGAGGGGGTCGGAATCCCCATGGCGGCGCAGCAAGCTGCGCCGCCATGGAGGATTCCTCAGGGCAGTGAAAAATCGGCGGGAGTCCGCCGGTTTTCCGTTTCTGACCGCGGCCATACCGCCGCGGTCAGAGTGCCCTTGGGAGCACCGCCAGCCTGTCAATGACCGCCAGGGTCAGAATGACCCCCAGTGTGTCCTAAAGTAACTATAACTTGCGCCCTCACCATGCACTGCTATATACCTCAGATATTACATCACTTATGACATGTTCTATGGCATCCTTTATAACACCACTGCAACATCCCGAACCATTGTATAGAAACAGCGCTCATCACTGCTACAGAGGACATCTATGTGATCTGTGACAGAGGAGCGGAGATATGGCAGCCCTCACTTTCCTGGATCTCTGCAAAATTTGACAGGGTCTCATACCACATCCACATCAAGTGCCTGCATAAGATTGGCATTCAACAACCCCCTGGATATGCTACTTCTTGATGGATACAACACAAGCTGTTTGCTTGCAGCCTTACTCCTCTGAAATCTGCAAACAAATCTGCAGAGTGCTTATTGTCCTCACTGTCAGAAGAGCTAAAAGTGTTGGACAGTATTCAAGTTTCAATGTAGAAAAAATCTGGAACTCCTACACACTTGCTATGCATGCCATAAGCAACAAACTCTGCTTTCATCAATCTCTTAAAAACCAGGCTTTTTATGTACTAACTCAGTAGTCAGTATTTCTTGCTGGTAAAAGCTTTTGGCTTCAACTAGAGCTGGGATGCCTTTGGGTCGCATTGTACTCTACAAATTCCATAGTATAGTATTGCATAGTTCCTCAAGGTTCATTGCTCAGCCCCGCCCTCTTCAATGCATACATGATCCGTCTGGTCAATGTCATCTGTGCACACAACATCAACATCCTATCCTACACCGATGAACTCCAACTCATACACTGCCTCTCAGACAAGACCTCAACACAAGAAACAGATTTACTGCCTACATGACTAATTTCGATAAGTGGATGGAAGCCAATTGTCTCAAGTCCAACACCAGCAATACAGGACTCCAACTGGTGGCCAGCTGAACTTGGACCCACACCTAGCACACACACCAGGTGCCTCAGAATCACCATCAACAGCAAATTGGACATGATTGAACAATTCAGCAATGTCACTGCATCCTGCTTTTACACTCTGGAAATGCTGAAGAAAATCTTCAAAAGGGATCCCAAGCAACACTAGGAAAAACATCAATCACACCCTAGTCAACAGCGAGTTGGACTATAACTCTGTGCTGGGATCATCAAGAAACTCACCACAAGACTACAATCTATCTAGATCTCAGCAGTCAGACTCAACCTCAGCTTCCCACACAGAACTCATATCAAACCACATCTCAGGGAACTCCACTGGCTCCTGATAAATGAATATGCTAATTTCAAACTCATTACACACATTCAAGGCACACTCAACTTGAGCCTCAACTATCTGAATAGTCTCATCCCCTTTCATCAAACACCAAGTCATCTCCCCTCCAAAGAACTTCCACTTGCATACATCAGAGAAAATTAGTTCACACTTTGATTAAAATTCAAAAGACTTTGCCCTTTTGATGCATTCATCAGGAAGAAAATAATATTTTAACATGTCTTTAAACATACAATAACAGATACAATAATATTTAATGAAAATAGTCAATTGTCTGATATCTAAGTAAATGCTATATTGATTTCTTTAAAGGAATCATATTCATCTGAAAAAAGTAGTGTAAACTGGGATAGACTGAAGTGTTTGAAATTGGGTTTCTGGTGGACTGGGGTGTGAGCCCTGATCAAGCAATAGCCACAATTCCTTGCAGGGTAAACCACAAAAAGTCAATAAATGAGCCTATGCTTCACCCTGGGTAGCTTGGCACAAAAAGCAGTCAGGCTTAAATGAGTGCAATATGTAAAGTGTTTATGTAGCACACAAACAGCAATGAAGTGAAAACACAAAGAAAAATCCCACACCAATTTAGAAAAACAGAGAATGTTTTAGAAAGTTATTTGACACCAAGACAACAACAATCTAATCAGTAAAACCAAGGTTATGATTTTTTAAAACCTTTTAGTAAAAATGGCACCTAAAAGATCAAAGCACCAACTGCGGATATCTAGTCACAAGAGACCGGATCAAAGTTGAAAAATATGGCAGGCCACAATGGAGCACTGTTTGGATATAAGACGTGGATTAAGCCTGGTCAGCTCTTACTTTCAGACTTATAAGACATTCTTTGAAAAATGTTCTGAGAAGGTAAAGTTCATGGGGTAATGCTGCAGGCTGTGTCCAAGGAGGTAGAGTAGTCATCAGAGAGCCTTTGTTTGAAGCTGTGGTGAAAATTCCTACGTTCGGCCTCAGGGAAACTGTACGTGTTGGCCAGTTGGCCAGTTGGACCGCTGGACTGCATAGTGGCAGTCTTTCGAACGGCACAAGGCTGACGGTCCCAAGACCACCAGATTACAAGTTCCCCATGGAGCTGACATGAATGGCAGGGGGAAGCAGGGTGGCTGCTGCTGGCCATGCATCCCTACCTGCTGGCACGACAGGTGGACTGTGCACATGCACCACATTTTACAAGGGACACAGTGCTCCCCTGACCTCAATTTTTTTGGGAGGCCGACATTGGCCCCCGTCTCATCCTCCATGGGGCTGATACCACTGGGGCCTGTTGTTTTGGACCCCTTACCTGCCTGACAGCCAAGATTTCCATGGCTTTAGGATCGCCATTGGAATCTTGGCGGTCCTATAGGTGGTAATGGCAGTCCCAAGGCCGAAATCTCTAACTTTGGCCACTGTGGTCAGGATTGCCACAGTCCCCACTGCACTGACTGTGGTGAGGCTGGCTGTCAACTGGCGGTCATCTGGCTGTCTGACCGTCAAACTCATAATGTGGCGGTCGGACTGCTAAAGTTATGTCGGTGAGACCGCCACAGCTACCATGGCAGTCCACGGACTGCCAAACCCGTATTGAGGCGCTTAAACTCTCTTAGAAAATGAAAATTCCCAGTGGGGTGAGGCAAAGGGCTGTAGCCAAAGAGAGCTCCACGGCATGAATAGCCCTTTGGCAAAGGACCCCCTGAATAGGATTGCTGCTGCAGAGATGGATGCAGCAGGAATAGCCAAAAGTCAATCCGAACGATAATGCACTATGGGCAGATAGGCGAGCTGGCAGTTCCCTGTCTATTCTCAGTTCTCAGAGCAGATTTCTCCCCAATTCTGGATTTGACCATCTGGGCATCTTTAGGACCATGCCCAAGAGTCCAGGATTGATGGGACACAACTTGGTGTTTCAGGACTCACACAAACTGGGTCAAGGTGCAGGTTCAATATGTTGCAGTCTTTTTGTGTTCCTGTGGCTCTTAGCAGGAGGCCAGCAAGCTAGCCCATTGAGTCACTCTGGTAGTCCTGGGTTCAGGTGAAGATACAGGGCTGAACAGTAGGGCTGGTCTCTGAGGGTTCAAGGCAGGTTCCATTCAGCAAAGTAGTCCTTCCAGGTACAGAAAAGCAGTTGTGCAGAGTGACCAGCAGTTCACAGAAATAGGCAGTAGTTTGATTATTTCTGAAGGTTCCAGAGTGAAAGGAAGAGTGTGAATCAAGGTCCTATTTTGGACCCTGGTGCCCTTCCTCAAGAAGATCTGAAAAGTTTCTAGAAAGGTTGTTTGAAGTGCATGGAATTTCCCAATGTGGAGGTGATAAGTCCTTTGTGTCAAGGCTAAGCACACCCTATTCAGTTGCAAGTGGGGATGTGGTCAGATCTACCCCCTCATTCTGTCTGCAGGTGGCCCATTCATGCACACCTAATACCTCTAATGTCGGACTGTCTTGGAGGAATTCACAAAGTCTAACTATCAGTTAAATTCAGTCATGTGAACCAAGAAAGACTGCAAGCACAAAGGTGTCAAGAACAGTAAAATGTCAATTCCTAAAAGTGGTGTTTCATAATTGTAATTAAAAATCCGACTTTACCATTAAGGAGGATTTTCATTACAATTTAATAGCTACTGATACCAAAAAATAACTGCCCACTTGGCCCCAATCAAGGTTAGAACTTATTAAATGTAATAAGGCAACCCAAAGTTTTCATTTGGGATAGGCAAGCCTCATAGAAGTGAAAAATGAATTTAGGAGTTTTTCGCTACTATGACATGTAAAAGTTAAAAGTTAATGTCCAAACTTTAAGTGTCAGTGTACCCTGCCCGGTGACTTATATACAATAAAAGGAGAGTTTAAGGCTTGGCAAGAAGGTTATATTGCCAAGTTGATTTGACACTATAAAACCGAATTCAGGGTGCAGTGGCTGGCATGGGACTTGTTTCAAGGTACTACTTAAGTGGGTGGCACAATAAAAGCTGCACTCCCACTCGTAGCATCAATCAGTGGTAGACCAATTTCACCATGTTTAGGGTAGAGAGCACACACACTTTAGCACTGGTTAGCAATGGTAAAGGACAAAGAGTCCTCAGGACAACAAAAATAAATTTAGCAAAAAAGTGGGGGACAAAGTCAAAATGTTTCTGGGAGACCCTGCAGAGAGAGATAGGTCCAGCATGTAACCATCAAGTTGTTTGTACATTTTATATGAAGGGAATGATTAGTCTGATCCTCGCTTATGGGCCCAAATAATTCAGGTTGTTACCACAGGCAGAAACATAAAATAAAACAAACAATTTGACTTGTGCATGAGTAAATAAATAAATTGAGCAAAACTTGCAGCATGAAGTGATTCTTCAATAGCAGAAGGACAGGCAGCTTGCACTTGGTTGCTCACATAATCAAAATATAATTTTTTATTATTTGATTAAATGAATGTTACTTTTACCTCAAGTATTGAGATTAGACAGGGACCGAGGGGCATATTTATACTCCGTTTGCGCCGGATTTGCATCGTTTTTTTTTACGCACATTTGACGCAAAACAAACTCCATATTTATACTCTGGCGTTAGACGCGTCTAGCGCCAAAGTTCATGGAGTTTGCGTCATTTTTTAGCGTGGACACCTATTTTGCGTTAATAATATGCAAGGTAGGCGTTCCCGTCTAAAAAATGACTCCGAGGCATGTGCGCCGTATTTACACTCCCGGGCAAAAATGACGCCCGGGAGCGGGAGGGTAAAAAAAAATGACGTCCAGCCGTTTTAGCGTCGTTTTTTAGCGCCTGGTCATGGCAGGCGTTAAGGGACCTGTGGGCTCGGAAGGAGCCCAGATGTGCCCTCCCATGCCCCCAGGGACACCCCCTGTCACCCTTGCCCACCCCAGGAGGACGCCCAAGGATGGAGGGACCCATCCCAGGGAACTTAAGGTAAGTTCAGGTAAGTATTTTTTGTAATTTTTTTTTGTGGCATAGGGGGGCCTGATTTGTGCCCCCCTACATGCCACTATGCCCAATGACCATGCCCAGGGGACATAAGTCCCCTGGGCATGGCAAGGGGGCATGACTCCTGTCTTTGCTAAGACAGGAGTCATTTTAATGGGGGTTGGGAGTCAAAAAAAATGGCGCAAATCGGGTTGAGGCGAAAAATTTGCCTCAGCCTGACTTGCCCCATTTTTTGACGCCCAAGCTCCATATTCCCCTACGCCGGCGCTGCCTGGTGTACGTTATTTTTTTTGACGCACACCAGGCAGCTCCGCCGGCTAACGCCGGCTAACGTCATTGAATAAATACGGCGCCCGCATGGTGCTTCAGAATGGCGTTAGCCGGCGTTAGATTTTTTGACGCACAACTGCGTTGGCGCAGTTGTGTGTCGAAAAGTATAAATATGGCCCCTAGTGTTTAATGTTTGTGCATCAATATGCTCCATCTTTACCTTCTATACCACATTCAAAAGTGAACCATAATTAGGAGATATTCTAAACATCTTTGCCTAAACATGAAAAAGCACTTGTTAAAAATAAAAATCCAATGAATTTATCAGAGAAAAATACTATTGATCATAATGAGGCGCCCATTAACCTAGCAGTCAGGCCAACAATAGACATCCAATATTTTCTATTATTCAATATCTGTAAATGTTGGCAACGCCACTCGCAGTAACAGATAACATTTATCTACTCAAAAAACAGCCTTAAACCCAGTATTCAATTTATGAATAAGCAGAGTCACTCTTAAACTGTACACTCACATTCACACCTTCTGAAGGAGTAACACAGCACTGTTCACTGATTTCCTTTTGCCTGTGAGTTCCTTTTGGCAAGGAGAAGGTTCTGAATCATGTCTCTCAATTACCTGTATCTAACACTCGTACCTGAAGGGCCTGTGTTTTTGGCAGACTCATTTACACATTTGAAGTGGAACCAACTCCTTTTCTTAGACGTACCCATATACCTGGATGAGAACTACCCCAATTATTTTAGCTTTCCATCTTCACACATTCCATAGTGTTGGGGAATGGAAACCTTAGCATGCATTTTTCTTCTCACTGGCAACCGCACTTCAGTCGATTATCCTTTTAGCGTTTACTCTCCGTCCCCCAGCCTGCAGCTGTGTAGGTCTCAAATAATTACAGAAGGTATGTGTGTGCTACTTTCCAATGTAGCCATGTCAGTTCCATGAGAAGAGGTCAGAGATTTTGTGGAATACATCTATGTTTGAGGTTCCTTTCACATCTGCCGGGATCACCATGACTTGGCTGCTGTGTCTCCTTCAGTGCGACAATAAGTGTCAATGACATGCCTGTTATATCTCCTCAGAACTGTGAAATAGTGGTCCAATTAACAATGTGAGGAAGAAAAATATCTGAGAGTAAAGAATTTATTCGAGCTGAGAGGACATTTTAAACCAGCTAAGACTACAGCATGTCTACCAATTCATCAATAAGCATGGGCAGGTATACCTTCTTCAAGCAATGGAAAATTGCAGAGCGTGCATTCAGAGATAAAATATAGCATTTATTAGTAATACTTGATAGCTTATTCTGACTATGGACCCGATTCACAAGGGTAAATTTACACCTTAGTGTAAGTTTACAATTTTTTGCAATTCACAGATGAATTTTACAAGTGGTAGTTTTACGAGTGAGGAGTCTTCACACTAATGGCAGAGACTGCACATAAAAAAAACATAGGCAGTTGCAAGGATACTGATCATAACATTCTTTGGTGAATTGCAAAAATCATAAATTTACACTATAGCGCAAGTTTCCCTTTGTAAATCAGAGCCACAGTGAAAACAATTTACAAAAGATAAATATTCTTCCTAGCACCAATTCAAACTTGAAACACACTTTAAAACCCGCAAACAGAACACAGTGGACATCCTTCCTAATAATTATTCAAGCACAAGAAATGTGAGCTCCACAAAGTACCATTTTATAATGTAACCCAGCTGTGTCCTTGTCTGCTGTTATGGTTCAGGCACATGATCCAAACAAGATGGATTCAATCAGGTTTATAACATGTGGCCTAAGTCTTCACAATATTGCTTACATTTTTAGATATATAGACCAAGTGAATAACTATGTCAATAGTGTGAGAAAGTGCCTCTTTTGGCAAGGATTGGGCCCTTCTTTTGTCTGGAACATGATGTGGTTTTGAACTGTAAGTGCACTGGGCCCCTGCTAAACAGGTTCCCATGGCCAGATATCTTTCCCCAAAACTGTACTGTGATTGGCAACTTCAGCCACCCTTGTAAGTGCATAGTAAATGGTACCGCTTGTACATAGGGCATGGATTCTTAAGTGGTTCCCCAGAGCTTGAGCACCAATTGTGCCACTCTGAGAGGTCCCACACCAGCCTTATGCAGACTGCCAATGAAGGTTGCATGACAAGATGTCCCCAAATTTAACAGGCCTTACAGCCCTAAGGCAGGTGGCACTATATTACATGTGAGGGCATATGTGCATGAGAAAATATGCCCCTACTGTGTCTTTGTCAATACTTAAACATGGTAAGTGTTCAGGGAAACCATAGTAAGTGCACGTGCTAGACATTGGTCACTATGAGTTTCCCATCTACATGATCGCCTGTCTGAACCCTGGGTTGTTTGGTATCAACCAACTCAGCATAGTAGATTCTCACTGGTGCAAGTGTTCAATTTATTATAAAATATACCCAGAGGGCATCTTAGAGGTGTCCCCTGAAATCCTAACAGCCATGTCATGGTTGCTGACTGGTCTTAGCCAGCCTGTCACCACCAGTCATGCTGTTTGTCTCCTGGGGTGATAGCCTTTGATCTCTGGAGCTAGAAGATAAAGCCTATCTTGGGAAGAGGTTTCACACCTCCTCCGTCAGGCATGCACCCTGCTCAGACAGGAAGCTTCAAAGGCTACTCTGCCTTTTAAAAGTGACCACTAGTCTCTGCTGCTACAAGCTGAAAGCAACCCCCAATTCAGCCTCCACTTTAGGTGTGAATATCGGCAGGAAAACTAGAAAGAATGGAGGGAGTGGCCACCCTCAGCCAGCACCACCGCTCAGGTGTGGCAGGTGAGGTGACCCCTCCATTTTATTTTCCTCCATCTTGGATGGAAGGAAAAAGAGCCAATTAGGGTCCAGATTGTGTCCCCCTCCCAGAGGACATGTTCACATAGTGGGTCCTACCTGATACTCCCCCTAACACAGCCTAATACATTATTTAGGTGGCATCTCCTGAACAGAGCTTTTGATTCAATGGACACAAAAAGACCAGGAGAAAGAACACTCGAGGCATGAGAACTGAAGCCCTGCCGCACAAAGAAAAAGGTGCTTACTGCTCCAAGGACTCCACAGTCATTGATGTAGTTTTGCCTCTAACCTGAAAGGGTCAACAAAACCCTGGAGCATCTCCACAATTCTGAAAATCCCCAAGAACCTCCCTTAAAGTAAAGGTATCACTCTCCTGCACACTGCAGGCAACAAAGCTATGAAGTCCAGTTCACTGACCTGCTGCTGCCCAATGATTGTGACGCAGTAGCCCAGCCAGTAAGTGCACAACAGCTCCGGAGGATCAAATCTGCCTCTCTACCAAGTGTGATGGCACTAGGATGTACCAGAGCCATGGTGTACCACTACCCTGGGTACTGTATCCCCAATGACAAACCTCAAGTCACAGAGCCCACACAGGACTCCCAAAAGGCCCGAAGCAAGCACCCACAGAGGGACTTCAGGACACCTGAGTCCAACCTCCTGAGTGGCCCAGGTGAAATACAGTCGCTATTCCAAGTTGCCTGCTCCTGACCATGAGGACCGGAAGACATACAATATCTGGCTGACCTGTCCATGCTCCCCCAGGCCCACCGGCCCCAACATCAACCAACTAGCTGGGCTCCCATGGTCCCAAAGCCCTTGCAACCTCCCCCCTTCAAGGAGACCTTTGGGCTTACTTTTAAGTCGCTTTGCAAAGTGTGTTTCCAAGTGTACCCCTTCTATGTGTGGATCAGCTACAAGTCCTTCAGTAGCTGTTCCCACTTTATGCATGTATTCTTCCCACTGACTCCAATGATGCGCAATTACTCATAAAAGTGCTATTTTCCAAACTTTTTAAAATCATAACATAAAAAGTATTTACCCTGTAACAAAGTTCTTGGTATGAAAACTGATATAAAAATCCCTGTTATTTTTGTAAATTGGACTTGAGTTATTCTTTTGAGTGTGTGTCTTCATTTAACAATACTATAAGAATAACAAATGATTAGCACGACTCTTAGATAATCCTAACTGCGCACCCACACCACTATAAAAATAGAGCATTGGGTTGTCTATTTTTGTCTCTGGATACCAAGGTGGGGATGCCTGGACTCTTTGCACAGTGCACATAATTTTTTGTCACTATATAGAGAGCCAGCCATCTACAAATAGCTCCCCAGGTTGTTTTAAAAATGTTTGTATTCATGAGAGTTGATTCTGTCTCTGGCTGCACACCACTGCAGTGACTATGTTAGAGGATCAAAATACCCTCTAATAAGGGCCATCTCAAAATCCATTTAAGTGCCTATTAATAGCTCATACACAGTCATTAGTAGAGCACCATGTTTACCTCCAGTCGCTCCAAAATAGTCAAACTGATCTGGTTTCCATTTGAACTGGATTCTCCCTCAGGAGACCTACTTTGACACAGAAGGTGCTGTGGAAATAACCTACTCTATAACGTGGCTGTACATCTGCAAGCTTGGGCCCATATTTATGGTCTTTGTGGCACAGGACAGTGCATCAAGTCACCTTGCTACACTGTCTTGCATCATGGGGAAAGGAAAAGAATGGGACATATTTATTCAATGAGGTGCATTCCTGCCATTTTCTCCTGTATTAGCACCTTTTGGCTCCTTAGTGCCATGCAGGCACCCTTGCACCATGGTGCACCATATTTGCAAGGTGCACCGTACCTAAATAACATGTATTTGGATCACATCAGTATGGATATTATAGGATCTAATTTCTGATATGTTTAAATTGCTCCCCTGTTTCTGAAATAGAACCCCTCCAGAAACAATGACTAGTGAACACAATTAAACATTTCTAATTCTGGTTGTTACAATCCAATAAATGACTATCCACTTTGTAGCTAATTACACTAAGTAGGATTCAAAGTTTGCCTTTTTGAATGTGCAATTTCTATCCCACCCAAGACAACCCACCTGGGGGGTAGATTTACTTAAACTTCAAGCAGTGCAGCAAGGCAAACTGCTACACTGTATTGCATGAATGAGAGAGAGCTGGAAAACACCATAAGATAAGATACTCTTCATCACTTCTCCTGCTCTGGTGTTCTTGAAGCTGGCTAGCACCAATGCAGGTTCCCTTGCACCATGGCGCAAGGGTGCTTGCCTTACAGGAAGGATTGTTTTTGTCCAGGAAAGGAGAATACATACAATTAACATAGAAAAGAGGAGTTATACAAAATGTAATATGTTTAATAAATAAACAAAAACTAGCACATCAACAATCAGAGAAGGGAACATTAGAAATAAACACAAAATGGAGCCAAGTAAATCAAACACATATAAATGTAAAAAACACAATGTAATTACAGAACATATACATAATAAAATCATTTCCCTTTCACAAGTATATAAATAAATCAAACTTACAGTTCTGTAACTGTATATCACCATTCATATCCATGTTGTCAAAACATAATCCACCAAAAATGAAAAAGCAAAGTCCACAAAAGCCAAATAAAATTTAAAAATGAAAAACTCTGAGGTTAATCTATCGAAGTAACCCAAAGACATAATTAACCATTAAAAATCTGAATAAAACGAAACACTTCCTGAAAACTAAAACAATAACAGGAAATTAAAGATAATATCATTGGTTACTGGGGAACAACACTTTCCTTATTAAAAAATGCAAAATCCACAGATCATGGGATGACTTCTGATCTGTAATCCTTTAAAAAACATAGAATATCCACCCACATGAAACCCTACTTTCAAATACAAAATGAACATTGCATTACAACTGCAAACTGCAAAAAAGGCAAACTATAACATGACAATATCTACAGTAACACTAGACTACTACAAAACTCTAAGTAGACTTATCAGACAACACTACTACACCACAGAACACAAACAACAACTAACTTTCAAAATAAAAAGAAACACTATGGTGGTTATTATGAACATGACAGTAAACACTGCATCGCCAGCAGTGGCGTTAACTACCGCCAACAGGCTGGTGGTCCAGACGTCAAATAATGAAGCCCATGAGAAACAAGTAGTGGATCATCCACATACCACCATTTTTGTAGTCCCAACGACGACAGAAAAGGCCCTACCTGCCCACCAAATAATGAAACACCAAACCGCCATCAACTCCGGGACGATAACCACCACCAGGCAAAGCATCGCGGAAACAAACAATACAAAAGGAAACACTTACCAGAGGTACACAGAACATGCAGACCCAGACATGGAGCGAGAGTTGGAAATAATGCCTGTGCTTCTCCTTACCATTTTCCTCCAGGACCGTGACCGACGACGACGGTAAGTATCGCAGTCTAGTACACATGAGAAGAAAGGGCACAGTTACACAACGCAACGCAGTCACAACCCCTCCCACCATCCCAAGCCATACATACCAAAACAAAATGTACTTACCAGACACAAGCCAACAAATTCCTGCACGAATGTTCACACCGGTGCACACCACACCCCCACAGTGAAACGGTGAACGTCACTATATTGTGCCAACAGCACTGCTGGGAAGTTAAAATGTATTTTAATTATCAAAAGTAATGTCCAAATAAGGCGATTGTCCAGTCCATCATAAAGTCCCTGAAGGGCAAATATAGCCCAAACTTGACTCCCACATGTGAAATGGGAACTCCACTGGAAAGGGGCATCAATGGGGCAGCCAGCCACCTCAGGAACAGGGGCAGGGGGTGGCAGGGGTGGGGACTTAGGTCTGGAAGCGGGGGCCTTGGCCTTAGGTTTGGGAGGTGGAGGGGACTTGGGGTTGCCCTTGGAAGGAGGGGGAGTGGGCCTGTACCAGGGGTGACAGGGGGACCTGGGGAAACATGGGTCTTCTTTCTCCCTGGAGAAGGGGTATGGGAATGGGAAGGGAGGACTGGGGCGGACTTAGACGTGGAAGGAGTGGGCTGCGCAAGGACATGGGAACATTAGGGACAAGATGGGGTGGGCCAGTGGGTTCAAATAGGTCAACACAGGATAGGAAAAGCTTCTTAGATGGGAGGGGATTTTAAGGGAGGTCTGGGAGTGGAGGTTGAGGGAGTGCTCATACCAGGTGTAGGTATGCCAGATGTTAATGCAGGTGCCTGTATAGTATGTTTATGTGTGGTAGATGTGTGTGGTGTGGATGTGTGCGAACGTTTGAGTGTTTTGGTAGGAGGGGTGGACACAGTGGGAGAAGACAGTCTGCCAGTGTGAATGGATGTTATCTGGGTGTCTGCAGGTCAGGTGAGTGTGCTGCAAGTGCCTATAAATGTAGTCGTAGTGAGTGCAGGTGTGGTGTCTGCGGTGCACGTCTGGATGTCAGATGTTGTGGTGACTGCATGAATGGGGCAGCAGCAGTGACTGAGGGTGCAGTGCGTGTGGGTGTCCATGGTGAGGTGACAGACAGGGTGTCGGGGGAGGTTGACACACTGGGGATAGTGGATGTTGTTGTGTGTGCTTTGGTATGTTTGTTGTGTGCCTGCCTGTATTGGGAAGTGTGGTGCTTGTGTTTGTCTTTGTGCTTCTTGTGTGTTGATTTGTGTGCATGGCTGTCTGTATGTGTGCTTGGGATGGGTAAAGGGTAGTGGGGGGCTGGAAGGGGTAGAGGTAGTGGGGGGGACGGAAAAAACAGGGACACTGGCTGCCATCAAAGAGGAGGCCAGAGCCTGAAAAGATTGCTATAGGCCAGACAGGGCACTGTGAATACCTTCCAGGTATGCATTGCATTGTTGCATCTGGGATGCTAGCCACTGGATTGCATTCACAATGGTTGTCTGCCCCACACAGATGGTTCTCAGGAGGTCAATAGCCTCCTCCATGATGGCAGCAGGGATGACTGGGGCAGGGGATGAGGTGCCTGGGGTGAAAGAGACGCCCACTCTCCTGAGTTAGCGGGCACGGGCAACTCGGTGGGGAGCAACTGGGAGGGCGGTGATGGTATGGGGTGGCGGAAGATGACAAAGAATGGGTGGACCCAGTAGGTTCCGCCGCCACCAGGGAGCTGCCATAGGAGGATGCATCAGAGTCACTACCTCCAGTGGTAGCTGCCTCCCTCGTGGTACTCTCCTCGCCCTCCAACCCACTGGTCCTCTTGGCGTTGGTCGACTATGCCACCTTGGAACTCTGGGCTGCTGCATCCCCACTCACCGGTGCCTCTGCTCCCTTACCAGATGATGCTAAATTACACAGGGATGCAAGAGCACAGGGGTGGAGAAACAAAACAAAAAAGAAGTATGTAAAATCCTGAAAATATGTACATTTTGGCTCACAGACACTCCTACCCCAGTCAGGCACGAACCCTCAGCAACACAACATACATTATTATGTGCCCCTGACTAGTAGGCATGACCCCCGAATACACCACATATCCCTCATGAAACACGACTGTGATACACTGTGTGAAGTACACCCATGAGAGACCATGCACTTACAAGTCCATAAGGCCACAATGAATACCAGGTGACAAAAAGGGGACCCCTTATAGGCCTGCAGACCCTGCCAAAACTAGCTATGACACTATCCCAAGGATGTAGAGGGGGGCAGGACTGCAGGGACACACCTGTCTAAGTGCCAGGCACTACAATGCAAGCATCCCACAGCACCCAAATTCACCCATGAAAGTGGTATCACAACAGTGTTGGTAATCACCCCCTTGTGGCTGCTGTGCTGCCTTCAAGTGCCCATCCAAATCCAGATAGGCCACCGCCAGAATGCAGGCCATTTGGGGGGGTAAGGGTCCGACGGGCACCCCTTCCTCATTGGGAGGCCTTCCCCAACTGGCCTTCTCCGGCCTTCCTGGCCAAGAGCCTCAGGTCCTCCCACCGCTTCCTGCAGTGGATGCTCCTCTGGTTGTATGCTCCTCTGGTTGTAGACCCACAGGGTCCACACTTCCTTGGCGATGGCTTGCCACAGGCCTTTCTTTTAGTGGGCGCTAACCTACATGGGACACACAGAGCAAAGAAACAGACGTCAGTGTGGGTGCCCCGCACACAAATGCCATGCCCTTTCATATTGAATGGGTCATGTTGACATGCATATGAACAAAACACAGGCAGAAAGTGCCAGACAACCTACGGCTGGGCAGTCACACATCAAACGCACATGCATACAGACATGCCCAAAATCACACACATCTAAGGATGACAGATGGCAACTCACCTGCACTTCTGGTTGCCCATTCAACTTCGCATACAGGGGTAGGACCCCATCCTCCAGGTTTTCCAGCTCATCCGCTGTGAAGGCCGGGCCCATTCCCCTGTGACACGCGTCATCTCAGGGACCGGAGTCAGAACACTGCAGCACACGCAGTGGTGTACTACCCTTCACGTGATGCAGGAGTCAAGTGTCTGATAAAATGGCAGTAGATGCCGCAGCAGTGTGCACCGTCACCGTCGGCGGCGATCATGATTGGCCCAGGTTCCCCATTGACCACCATGTAATCCAATGATCAGGTGCACAACAGTGAATGCTGCCTTCCGCCATGACAACTAACCCCAGCGGAATTAAGTCATTTCCATACTACCATACCTGGATACCAGGAGGCTGCCATTTTACTTTCAACATGTTTCTATAGCCTTGCAGGAGGCCTCATCCATGGCTCCATTCACTCTCCCATTTGTCGATTGCTGACATGATTCCTTGATCCACACATGTAGTCACGGCTGGAAGTTTGTGTACAATGTGATGCCATTACGACAGAGAAACCTCAGCACACATTAGACTGGTGGTGTACCTCATTCTTTCTGTTTTAGTGCATTACCTATGTGACGCATTTTGAAAAATACACATGACATCATGTGATGCAAGTGTATGTTGACACTCACAATGTGTTCTTTTCTCCCCCATAGGTACAGACCCATGTGGCGAGGGAGGGCCCCATCTATTTACAGACCCCTGGTAGATCTGGCCACTATGGAGGAATGTCACATCATTATCACCTACTGACTTAATGGAGCTACAATCCATGACCTCTGTGCATTAATGGATCCTGTTCTGAAGCTGGTCAATCGAAATCAGCATGCCATCCCTACAACTGTGCAAGTGCTATCTGTGCTTCATTTCTTGGCCACAGGCTCATTTCAGGTGACAGTGGGCATGTCTGCAAGGGTCTCACCGCCAATGTTCAGCCACATCCTGTCCAATTTCCTGGATGCATTCATTCAACACTTGCAAACTTATGCTCAGTTTCCCCAAAGGGCTGAACTCAACGCTATCAAATCAGGATTCTATGCCTTCACTAATATCCCCCATGTGATAGGTGCCATTGATGGAACCCACATAGCCCTCATACCCCCAAGAGTGAATAAACAGGTGTATAGGAATCGTAGGAACTATCACTCCATGAATGTACAATTGCTGTGTACTGCTGATCAGTACGTATCACATCAAATCCAGGTTCCCAGGATCAGTCCATGATTCATTTGCCCGGCTTAACAGCAGTGTGCCACACATGATGGGACAACTACAGGGGGACAGAGCTTGGCTCATAGGTGAGTTTGTATGACACTGGATCAGTTACATAGCTGACAGCTAGGCTGTATGCAAGTGAGGCCAGTTTGTCCAAGTCTTCTTTCTCCCACTTTTGCAGGTGATTCTGGCTACACCAACTTGCAATGACTCCTGCCACCTGTGAGGAATCCCAGGACAGATGCAGAGAGGAATTATAATGAGGCTCATGGTCGTACTAAGAGGGTGATAGAGCACACAATAGGACTCCTGAAAGCAAGATTTTGTTGCCTCCATCTCTTTGGGTGATCCCTGTGCTATGTCCCTGACAAGGTGTGTTAGATAGTGGTGGCCTGCTGCATGCTGCACAACTTGGCTGTGAGCAAAGCTATCCCCCTTCTGGAAGAGGAGGGTGCTGTCCAACCAGCCCTGCAACCTCAGAGAGGGGATGATAGTGATGGTGAGGAAGAAGAGGGGGAAGATCTCAACTCAAGGACCCAGCTAATCTGGCTATACTTCCAGTGACTTCCAGTTCAATGATGCTGATGTCTTCTCTGCATAGTTACAGTCTGACTCAATTAATAAGTACTGTGGTGTCTTTTGTCAGTGGCAATGCTAAATCGTTACTGAAGTGGCATGTGCCAGGGAACGCAATTTTAGATACAGTGTGACATACTTCAGACACTACAGTGTGTTGGATCCCCTCTTGCAGTAAAAGTGTTATTATGATAGTAACTAGCTAATGCATTCACATGCACAATTGATCTCTCATCTTGATGAAGGACATATAATATGAGTGCATAGGTGTATTTAATATCCTGTGAGTCCTCTGGCAGTGCCACCAGTCCAGTGGGTGCTGCAGATGTAGATGGCAGGGCAGTGTCCTGGCTAGTGGTAGGGGCATGGAGGTAGATGGAGGACTGAGGCTGGCTGTGGTACTGGTGCTGCAGCACCCCTGCAATAGAGGCCATGGTGGCATTGAGCTGTTTCCATTGCGCCATGGCCTACTGGTGGTGTGCTCTCTGCAGCCTTTGACTCTGCCCCAGGGTGGCCTGGATCTGGCTCATCCTGTCCTGGGTATGGTGATATGCTCCTAAGACCTCAGAAAGCACCTCCTGGGCTGCAGCATCCATCCTTTGTCCACCCCCTTGGGCCACTGATGCCCTCCCCTGCACAGGTCTGGCAGTCCCACTTACACTGGGTCCTTCATCATCCTGTCTGCTGTTGGGTGGAGACTCTGGCCTCTGGACCTGTGGGCAGCCAATCCATGGTCAGGAAACACTGGTGTGGTGTCATTTGGCCAGAGCTGATGATGGTGGCTGTGTGGTAGGGATGTCAGTGGTGTCCTGGGTGGGGCTTCTGGAGGGTGACAGTCCAGGACTGTGGGAAGGGCCAGGGGTTTCCTCTGTGTCCAGACATCCCTCTGCACTCCCCTGAGTAGGGCCTCCGTCTTCAGGTAGAGGACTGGCACTCCTTGACGTCTCCGTCCGGGTGGCCTGGGTGGTGGTGCCTGTGCATGGGAGAATAGACATGTGGGTGTCCTGTACTTTTTTGCCAATTGCTGCACTGATCTGCACTATTTTATGCTAATATTCCTTGTTGTGTCATGCAAGGTCCCTTTGTGTACATTTTGGTGCATTTTCTGTGGGGGGTGAAGGTGCATCGTGGGTGCTGTAGTGCCACCGGGATTCCATGTAGGGGTAGGTGACTGTGCACAGGGGGCTGGATGGAGATTTGTTTGTGGGATTCTGGGCATGCAGGGGACTTGAATGTGGGTGTTGTGGACTTGGTAGTGGATGGGATCTTGGTGGTAGTGAGTGGATGGGGTGATACATGAATTTTAGGTGTGATGACTTTTAAGATATTGTAGTTGACTTACCCGAGTCCAATCCTTCAGTGAGTCCGGTGGTGCCCTCTGGGTGCAGACTGGCCAGGACCTTCTCCTCCCAGTCGGTGTATTCAGGGGGAAGAGGGGGAGGGACCACCACCAGTCTTTTGTACGGCAATGTTGTGCCTGGATACCGTGGACTGAACCTTTCCACGTAGGTCGTTCCATCTCTTCCGTATGTCATCCCTTGTGCGTGGATGGTTTCCCACTGCGTTGACCCTGTTGACTATCCTCTGCCATAGCTTCCTCTTCCTTGCAACGGGTGTTTGATGAAACTGTGTCCCGAATAGTTGTGGCTCGACCCTGAGTATTCCGTCTACCATGGTCCTTAGCTCCCTGTCTGTGAAGCGGGGGTGCTTAGAGGGTGCCATGGTGTTTGTTGTTGGTGGTGTGTTGTAGGTGTATTGGTGAGGGTGCTGTTGTGTGGTTGGGTGTGTGGCTTGTGATAGTGTTTGGGGAATGTATGGGTTTGGGTGGTGTATTTCTGTGTGTGACTTGAATGAATGTCTTTCAACCGCGGTATTCCATTGGCGGTACACACCGCCACGGTCAAAATACACACACCTTTACAAAACACTACCACATTGGACAATTCAAAATACACACACCTGAGACACATACACACACCACTCCCACACACCCAATTAAATATAAAACACACACCCACATCACCCACAAACCCCTACGAGCACAAATGCGAGTGAAGGATAGAGAGAGAGAGCACAGCATAGAGTACACCATCACACAGAGGCAAATCACAACATCACCCACACAATTTCCACGCACAAAACACCATACACCACCACACTCACCACACTCTACAACACATACCTCACCCCTCACCTCATCCACACCACCCCATGGCACCCCAAAGACACCCCAGGTTCTCTGACGCAGAACTCAGGGTCATGGTGGAGGAAATAGTTTGTGTAGAGCCCCAGCTCTTCGGGGCACAGGTGCAGCACACCACCATTGCCAGGAAGATGGAGCTATGGAGCAGAATAGTGGACAGGGTCAACGCTGTGGGACAGCATCCAGGCAATCGGGACGACATCAGGAAGCGGTGGAACGACCTACGGGGGAAGGTGCGTTCCATGGTATCAAGGCACAACATCGCGGTACAGCGGACTGGCGGCGGACCCCCACCTACTCCCCCAGAATTCACAGCATGGGAGGAGGAAGTCTTGCACATCCTGCATCCTGAGGGCCTCGCAGGAGTAGGCGGAGGAATGGACTCTGCTAAGTCAAATCTTCACTACTCCATTCTCCCCACCCCACCTGCATGCCAAATCATACCCCCACCCTCACCCCCATCACACCAACTCCTTGCAAATGGCTCACCATCACATCCCACCCATCCCAAAACCTAGCCCTGCGTGCGTCCCCAAAGCATGGACACCCATCCCCAAAGCATGCCCACTGCACACACCCATCACCCCCACAAGCCACCGTCACAAAAGCCCCCACAAGGGAATGCCAGCACTGGGGGACACGGCCACCCACCCATTACACGAAATGCCACACACAGAAGCAATAACCATACTCTTATACCCCTGCAGGACCCGAACGCCACTACACCGCCACAGAGGGTCCAGAGATGTCCATCCCACCCCCAGAAGAGGCCCCCAGTGACGACAGCAGCTCTGTCTCCCTGGACCCTGATGACCAGCCCGGCCCATCGGGGACCTCGGGACAGTCAGTTCCCCACAGACAGCCACAGGCTACACCAGACCCAACCCCCTTTGGGAACACCAGCACAGCTCCCACCCAGCCGGCCCATGCCTCTGTCTCCAGGACACGTCAATCAGCGGTGTGTCCACCACTACAGGGCACCCAGGTTAACCCACCACCCCAACAACAACAGGGACATGGGGGCAGTGGTAGTGGGCACACCGTCCAGGGGACAGAGGCCCAGGGAAACAGGGGAACTGGGAGGGCTGCTGTGCGACAGGGGGGGGACAGGCCCAGGGAACCGACTCTCCAAGAGGCCCTCTCCTCCATCATGGGAGCATACCACCACTCCCAGGAGACGATGGCTACGGTACTGGCCAGGTTCCAGGAGATCCAGGTCATGCAGGAGCAACAGTACATGGGGTTCAGAGAGGAACTGAGGAACATTAGTACCGCAATGGGGACCATCGTCGTGGCCCTAACCCAGATAGTCACCACATTGCGGGACCATGTGGCACCACAAAGGGCCCCTGTCACTAGCCTGGACCAGGAACAGCCTACCACCTCCGCCGGCGCTAGTGGACAGGAGGCCCCCACACAACGACAGGCCACCAGAACCCCACCTCCTGCAGAAGAAGAACCACCCCGCAAGCGGAACCTGAGATCTCACAAGAAGACAGAGTAGGATTGCAAGACCCCCGCCAGCAAACGATACCCCCTGATGTCATCCCACTGTCCCACATTGTCACCCTGTCCAACCTTGAACTGCCCCTGCTCCATCCTTCCACAGGCATATGGACAATGCACCTGTGGACTCTGCCATGGACATTACTCCACCATCACCCATCCCCGTTTTACAATCATGTTCCTTAAGTTTAGCACTTGAATTAAATCACTTATTGCACTAAAAAACTCTGGAGTCTGCTTGTATTTTGAACAAATGTATTAGACATAATGGTGCCAAAATGTTCAGTTACATTGTGATGACAACATACCACTGTCACACAGCTGTAGTCCATGGGCAAACAAAGCAGAGGTCACGCAGTGGGGGCCACAGCTCTGAAAACGGAAGGGAAAGTCACAACTCAGTAAACAGGAACTGGGGGGGAACTCAGACAGTAGAGAGGCAGTAGACTTTAAGTAAATGTAAAATGGCGTGGTTGATTCGTACCTGTGTGCTACTGAAAATACTGTTGTATCACTGTGTCCCTGTTGTCTGTGTTGTCCCCGTCGTCCTCCTCCTCTTCACTCTCCACAGGCTCCACAGCTGCTACAACACCACCATCTGGACCATCCTCCTGCAGGAAAGGCACCTGGTGTCACAAAGCCAGGTTGTGAAGCATACAGCAGGCCACGATGATATGGCACACCTTCTTTGGTGAGTACATCAGGGATCCCCCTGTCATAAGCAGGCACCTAAACCTGGCCTTCAGGAGGCCGAAGGTTCTTTCTATAATCCTCCTAGTTCGCCCATGGGCCTCATTGTAACGTTCCTCTGCCCTTGTCCTGGGATTCCTCACTGGGGTCAGTAGCCACGACAGGTTGGGGTAACCAGAGTCACCTATTAGCCACATACGGTGTCTCTGTAGCTGTTCCATCACATAAGGGATGCTGCTATTTCGCATGATGTACGCGTCATGCACTGACCCAGGGAACTTGGCATTTACATGGGAGATGTACTGGTCAGCCAAACAGACCACCTGGACATTCATAGAATGATAACTTTTTCTGTTCCTGTACACCTGCTCACTTCCACTGGGGGGAACCAAGGCCACATGGGTCCCATCAATGGCACCAATGATGTTGGGGATATGTCCAAGGGCATAGAAATCACCCTTCACTGTAGCCAAATCTCCCACCTCAGGGAAAACAATGTAGCTCCGCATGTATTTCATCAGGGCAGACAACACTCTGGACAAAACCTTAGAAAACATAGGCTGAGATATCCCTGATGATATGGCCACTGTTGTTTGGAATGATCCACTTGCCAAAAAATGGAGTACTGACAGAACCTGCACCAGAGGGGGAATCCCTTTGGGTTGGCGAATGGGGGACATGAGGTCTGGCTCCAGCTGGGCACACAGTTCCTGTATAGTGGCTCGGTCAAGTCTGTATGTAAGTATGACATGTCTTTCTTCCATTGTCGACAGGTCCACCAGCGGTCTGTACACGGGAGGATTCCTCCATCTCCTCGCAAGTCCCAGCGGACGGTGCCTAGGAAGGACAACAGCGAGAACAGAGTCAATCAACCCACAGGTACGTAACCACAGCTTGCACATTACACGATTCGCTATGCATTGAATGGCTTGTATGAGTGGCAATGCAAGGACTAGGCCTGTGTGACGCCGTAGAAATTCAGCCATGTGGGCCCTTGAAATGGCGGCTGCCTGACCTGTGAAGTGTGACAATGGGATGTGAGGTCAATGCGCTGGCGTGGCACACCGTGGCGGTAGGCGGTCGAAGACCACGTCGCAAAGCAGCATTGGTTAACATTGAACCCTATGGGTCTCAGGAGCCAATGACGATGTGCGCCGGCGGTACGCACCGCCGCGGTACGCACCGCCGCGGGCGTGATCGCCATTTTCTACTTGCTTAATCACTCGAGACCTGATCATCCACAGGATAGGACCTATACTGCAAGTGCTGCTGTGAACTCGGTCTGGAAGAGACAATGGCTGCTGCAGCTGGGGAAAGGGCCCCTGCCTTCACATCTGAGGAATTGGATAAACTTGTTGATGGGGTCCTCCCCCAGTATGCGATACTCTACGGTCCTCCAGACCAACAGGTAAGTACACTGGGAGCACGTAGTATGGGCTAGGCCTGTGTTGAGTGGGGTGGATGTAAGATGGTGGGGAGGGGAGCGAATGAGGAGTGCAACGCACGATAGATGAGAGCATGTGCCACATGGCAAGGTTGGGGAGGGGGGGCGCGCACATCGACCATGCAGAAAAGTGATGACATTTATTTTTCAACCCTGTACATGTCACATAGGTCAGCGCCCATCAGAAAATCGACATTTGGCGTGCCATCGCCAAGGACGTCCGGGCCCTGGGGGTCCACAACAGACGGGGCACCCACTGCCGCAAGAGGTGGGAGGACATCCTCCGCGGGAGTAGAAAGACCGCCGAACCTATGCTGGGGATGGCCTCCCAACGTAGGAGGGGTGCCAGTCGTCAATTGACCCCCCTGATGTCCCGGATCCTGGCGGTGGCCTACCCCGATTTAGATGGGCGCGTGAGGACATCACAGCAGACACAAGGGGGTGAGTATCAGCACATTCCGCTATATTAGCGCACAGTGGAGGCGTCTGGGTGGGGGAGGAGGGCTGTGGCTATCTCTAGGCCAGGGCGGTTTCTGTAGGCTAGGCCCCTCCATTAGACATGGCCCTGTGCCCCCGTCCCCCACCTCTGTAGGGTGCTAAGTACAGCTATCCATGGCCCGGGCTCACCTATGTGTGCATTTGTCGTCCATAGACTTGTAGGCCAAGTCACTATCATTGAGTAGTGTACCCCGAGTGCGCGGCGTAGTGCAGGGGGCTTCTGTGTCTGTCCTCTCCACCAACGGTGCCACCAATGCATGCACTCAACATGTCTTCCTTTCTTCTCCCAAACCCCTTTTTTTTGGTATTCCTGTTCATGTGTGCATTAGCATCATCAGGCGGAGGAGAAGTGGCATCGGCGCACGAGGGAGCTGCATCTCACATGGACCCAAAGGGCCCTGCAACCGACTCCGAGTTCACCAGTGAGACGGAGGGCGAGGGGGGCTCCACAAAGGGGACCCGTGGAGACGTCAGCGACACCGACACATCCTCGGAAGGGAGCTCCCTTGTGGTGGCCGCAACATCCGTGCCCACCGCAACAACAGGTACAGCCGCCACCCAGCACACCAGCTCCGCCCTCCCAGCAGCCCCTCAGCTTTCGCCCCGTGCCCGCTCGGCCAGGAAGCCGGGCATCTCCTTCGCCCCTGGCACCTCAGGTCCTGCCCCAGTTACCCCTGCTGCCCTCACTGCGGAGATCATTGACCTCCTCCAGACGCTCATTGTTGGGCAGTCTACCCTTCTGAATGCCATCCAGGGGGTAGAAAGGGAGGTGCATCGGAGCAATGCATACCTGGAGGGCATTCATTCGGGTCAGGCTGCCCATCAGCGATCGTTCAACGCTCTGGCCTCAGCACTGACGGCAGCAATTGTCCCTGTGCCTAGCCTCCAACTTCCTCAACCCAGTCCCACTCCCCTCTTCCTCTGCCTATCCCAGACACACCTACAGACCAGCCTGCACACACATCAACACCCAAGGGCAGCTCATCCAGACATAAGCACCACAGATCACACAAGCATTCACCCAAGCAACATCCACATGCAGACACAGCAACACCCACTGCCTCCACTGTGTCCCCCTCCTCCTTGTCTCCCTCCTCCCTCCCTGTGACGTCTCCACTCACACCTGCATGCACACCACCATCAGCCAGTCCGCCCATCACCACCACACCCACCAGAACAGTCCGCACAAGTGCAGTCACCACCCCCACTACCATTTACACGTCCCCTGTGTCCTCTCCCAGTGTGTCTGTCACCCCCTCTTCCAAACCACACAAACGCAGGCAGCCACCCACCCAACAGCCATCCACCTCACGACAGCCTCCGTCACAAGCACCTGCAACCAAAGACAGCACACTTGACTCTCCTACAACCACATCCTCTTCCTCCACTCCCATACCCACTACAATTACCCGTCCCTGTCTTTCTAAATTGATTTTCCTTTCCAACCTTGACCTCTTTCCAACAACTGACACACCCCCTCCATCTCGTAAGACTCCAACCAGCACCTCAGCCACCACAAGCCCTGCACCTACTAGGACCATCGTTCAGGGCTATTGGAGTCCACCAGCTCCTAGGGCAGGAACATCGGCCAGCAGCTAGGGGACAGCCAGCCCAATCCCTGGGAAAAGAAGCAAAAAAGGGAAGGGCCGGCGCCACAGGCTTGAGACGGCTGCCCCCAAGGACACCAGCCTTGCACCGTCACCTGGCCCATCCACCAAGGGAGGCAAGGGCCCCAGAGATTCTTCCAAGGGAGGCAAGGGCCCCAGAGATTCTTCCAAGGGAGGCAAGGGCCCCAGAGATTCTTCAAGGGAGGCCAAGGGCAGGAAGGCGAAGAAGTCCGGCAGCAGGCGAGCTGCCCAGGAGGGCCCCACCAGCCCCATTTGGGGTGTGACGGAGGACACCCAGGGGCCCAGGAGTCCAGCACAGGAGAGCCCCGCAAGCGATAGGTCGGATGGCGACTGAGCGGGAATGATTGCCCAGATCTGGTTCCCTAGGAACACAAGAGAAGCACCGCTGAACAGGGCCCCGCCGTGAGAAGCACCGCTGAACAGGGCCCCGCCGTGAGAAGCACCGCTGAACAGAGCCCCGCTGTGAGAAGCACCGCTGAACAGGGCCCCGCCAAGAGAAGCACCGCTGAACAGAGCCCCGCCGTGAGAAGCACCGCTGAACAGGGCCCCGCCGTGAGAAGAACCGCTGACCAGGGCCCACCGTGAGAAGCACTGCGGAACAGGGCCCCGCTGTGAGAAGCACCGCTGAACAGGGCCCCGCCGTGAGAAGCACCGCTGAACAGGGCCCCGCCGTGAGAAGCACCGCTGAACAGGGCCCCGCCAAGAGAAGCACCGCTGAACAGGGCCCTTCCTGTCAAGCACCACTCCGCTGGGCCCTTCATCTCAAGCACCGCTCCGCTGGGCCCCGCCGTCTTTGCACTGCTCCGCTGGGCCCCGCCGTCTCTGCACCGCTCCGCTGGGCCCTTCCTGTCAAGCACCGCTCCGCTGGGCCCCGCCGTCTCTGCACCGCTCCGCTGGGTCCTTCATCTCAAGCACCGCTCCGCTGGGCCCTTCCTGTCAAGCACCGCTCAGCTGGGCCCCGCCGTCTCTGCACCGCTCCGCTGGGCCCTTCCTGTCAAGCACCGCTCCGCTGGGCACTTCATCTCAAGCACCGCTGGCCCATTGGCAGGGCCGGATCTGTGTCGGGCAGGGCTTCACGAAGCACTCTGGGCACCATGCCTCCTCCATAACCAGTGGAGTCTGTAATCCACCAGATGGACTGTGGCTTTGCACTCCCCAGGATGGTACAGTGGGCAATCCACCCACTGTAGAGACTTGTGAGACTGTGGCTTTGCACTCCCCAGGATGGTACAGTGGGCAATCCACCCTCTGAAAAGACTTGTGGGACTGTGGCTTTGCACTCCCCAGGATGGTACAGTGGGCATGGAGGCCCCTCGTGGATCTGGCGTCGTGGACTCATGTGGCTGAGGTGCCCCCCTTCCCTTCCCCCTGAGGTGCCTGTGGTTTCATTATCTGATGCCCCAGCAGTGTTCTCTCCAATGGAATCGGGTCTCGTGTGTGGGCTTTGCCCATGTGTTTATGCACATTGGCCCACGAACAATGGCATGTAGCCAAGATGTGCCTGACTTTTGGAATATGTATACATTGTTCATGTTGTGATTTATTTGTTTAAAAAATCTCATATTTCACTTAAGTTCAAATATGCTTTAATATACTTCGATTTTAATGATCATTTTATTTTGTCTTTGAATTATTCTGGGGGGTTTGGGGGGTGTAAATCTGACTTGTTGCTCTGCATTGGTGTGTGGGGATTTGGGGGGGGGGTGTCGCGTATGTGTGTGCCCGTAATCTTTTCTCCTCCCCCCTCCCCTGTGTCGTAGGTGCAGTACTCAGTTGTCTCCTGTGGCGGCGTTCATGCTCCTGGTAGAGGAGCAGGTAGACAATCGCTGGTAGGATGTTTAATTCGGGTTCCATGCTGTCCAGATTCCTCGTGGAGTGTATAGAGGTGAGCGTTTTCCCGTTCGTGGTCTGTTTCCGCCGTGTTTTTATTGGCGGGGCTTCCGCCCCGGAAAAGGTGGCGGATTGGTGGGTCGTGATATGGTGGGCGGTACATTGTCTGCCGCCTGTCTGTTGGCGGTGACCGCCGCGCTGTTTGTTTGCCCCGCCGTGGCGGTCGGAGTGTTAAAGTGGCAGCCTGTGTTGGCGGTTCCCGCCAGGGTCAGAATTCCATTTTTGTTGACCGCCTGCCTGTTGGCGGGTTGGCCGTTGCTTTAACACCGACCGCCAGGGTCGGAATGACCCCCTAAGTTTCTATAGATTTTTTTTTTTTTTACTTGCCTGTATCTTTGGTTCCAGTTGATAAATCTTCACCAAATTTTCCACAGAAATGTGACTTCAGCTGCTGTCTAGAAAGTTTTGGGGTCGAGAAAAGGGGAGGGACTCAAAATGTGTTTTCCCCATGTTAATTTCTACATGGGTTTTTGAACATTACTACAGCCCAAACTGTTGGAGGGAATTACACCAAATTTGTCAGAATGGTAGCTGTTGGTCCAGAAAGCACTTGTTTTGTTTTTTGGTGTAAATCCATTCAGTAGTTTTTGAGATGTTAAAAAAAATCACATTTGCATACATAGGATGCGAAGGTGCCACAAAACCTCCACATCTCATGCTGAGATCTGCTTGGCTGCCAACACTTCAACCAGGAATTGTTGGCAGCAATCTTGGGACTCAGTTTTAGCCAAAACCCTGAACAAAAGATGGAAATAAAAAGAAAATGTGACAGGGTAGGGTCACCATGAGCCCCCATCCTTGGACCACGCAGGGCTGCATTTTTTTTAAAATCTTAAAAAAATCCATGGATGGATCCCATGATTTTTCTGAGATTTTTTTAATAAAAGTTGTGGCCTCCTGTGCCTCTGGTTGGGTCCAGGGGCATTAGGGGGTGAAAAAAAGAGGGGGGGCGCATAGGGGCCCCCTTGAATGGCCACCCACACCCCAGGGACCGCCAGGGTAAATCATGGTAAATAAATGCGGGGGCCCAGTGCCCCCTGCGGAGCTTCAGAGTCAGCTACCTCACTGGGGCTAAACATACAATTAAGGCAGGGGGCCTGCACAGACGGCCTCGTAGTTCTGAGGACTGCCACCTCCCCAGGGCTAAATTAAACATTTGAGACAGGCCATGACGCCCCCCTCAAGGAGCCATAAATGGCCCTGGGGAGCGCCACACCCTAGGGCTCGCTCCTGCTATGTCCTGGGGTGCCCACCCCCAGAACAGAGCTGTTTCCTTTGCTTAGTGGGAGTTTTGACAGCTCCTACCAAGCAAACTCATTACTCTGGTTCCAGCAAGTGAGGGTTGTGAAAGTACTCCTGCACACCTGAGTCAGAGGTGTTATCTCTTTCCCTGCCTGCAGAGATGTGGGCAAGGAAAGAGATGAAACAATTGCTCTTGCACACAGGGAACTGCATGTTTAGCAGCTCCCTGTGTGCAACAGCAATGCCAGTTCCTGTAGGGGCCTTGAGACTCCCCCCCAAAGTCCCATTGCACACTGGGCTTCTGCCAGGATGATGGGCAGCTTATTAAAGGGCCTGCAGTGCATTTCCCACCAATTTTGGTGGTGTGATCGTAAATCTGAGGAATATGAGGACATCTCCACAAAATAAAGAAGCACTTACGTCATATACATAACAGTAGGGACCCTGGTTTATTGGAGATTTACATCTTTGTAGTCTTGTTGGCCCCTCTGTAGGAGGATTCATGTTATCACAGAATTCTAGAGAAAGGCACACTATGAACAAACATATTGCCAAAAGGCACAAAAGGTCACTAGTGAAACTTCCTTGCTCGCTGAACAAGAGTACCTTAATTGTGGTTGCAGAGCATTGCGAAGTCTATCATCGAGGATGTATCATACAGCTGAGGAGATGCAAGATCAAGGTCAGAGATGCTTTGCACATCAGAGATTCTGGGGAGTTGCAAGGCTATGATGTGTCGCTAAGGAGGCCCTCAGTGAGGGGGCCTGCAAAGCAATGTCCTATATCCATGATGCATTGTGCACTGGCTGGTTTGAAAGAAGCTCTAAGGGTTGTGACATGGAGTCCTGCATTGTCATTGAAGTTGCCGGTGACAAGGGGCTTGAGATTTAGGGGCCTGTGTCGGGGATGTGTTGTGCAGTGGCAGTACCGATGATGCTGTGGACTATAATGCTAAGTCCTTGTGTTAGAAATGGGGTTTTTGGTTGGCAGTCAGGTTACCCTCTGTCCAAGCAAGAACCCTCCCTCTAGTCAGGGTAAGTCACACACAATCCAAATTATCCTGTGCCCACCCTCTGGTAGCTTTGCACGAGCAGTCAAGCTTAACTTAGAAGGCAATGTGTAAAGTATTTGTGCAATAAATCATACAATAACACAATATAGCACCACAAAAATACACCACACAGTGTTTAGAAAAATATATAATATTTATCTGGATAATTGCAGGTCAAAACGATCAAAGATGTAATAGGAAATTGTAGAGATATCACTGAAAAGTGCTATAAAGTGTCTTAAGTCTTTAAAAAGCAAACAAAGGGGGTCATTTTGACCCTGGCGGTACTAGACCGCCAGGGCTAAAATGACGGAAGCACCGCCAACAGGCTGGCGGTGCTTCCTGGCCTATTTCCGCCGCGGTTGCACCGCCGAGGCCGGCGGTATTCTGCCAGATTTGCCCCGGCGGAGATAATCCGCCTGAGCAGCCCTGCTAGCAGCGCTGCCCAGGGGATTACGAGTCCCTGACCGCCAGCCTTTTTCTGGCGGTCTGAACCGCCAGGAAAAGGCTGGTGGTACGGGGAGTCGTGAGCCCCCTGAAAGGGCCCCATGCGGCTTTTCATTGTCTGCACAGCAGACAGTGAAAAGCGCGACAGGTGCAACGTTGCTCCCATGTTGCGGCCCACATCCCCGTTGGGCCGGTGGGCGGAAACTTGGCTTCCGCCCGCTGGCCCAGCGGGGATGTACAAATGGGCACCGAGGGAGTGCGGCTGCATTGGCAGCCGCCCGGCGGTTACAGCTTGAAAGTTGTAATGATCCCCAAAGTCTCTTTCAAGCACAAAGTACCTGGTTTAAAGTGGAAAATCTCCGCAAAGGGCCACAGAGGAAGAGATACGTGGAAAAATGGTGTGTGCGTCAGTTTCTCCCCTGCACACAAGGACTTGCGTTGTTATTTTTAACGCAGGGAAGTCGTGCGTCGTTTTCCGGCGCGGTGACAGTCTCCTTCTATGGTTCGCTGGATTACCAGATATCCCGGGGTCTGTGCGTGGAATCCTAGGCTTGTTTTCCGGCTGCGCGTCGTTCCGGTGGGCTGTGCGTGGAATCTTCTCCCTCACGGCAGGCGTTGCGTCGATTTCCTTTCTGAAGTCGGGCAGCGTTGTCCAGGTGAGGCCGTGCGTCGAAGTTCTGGTTGCACCGCAGGCGTCGCATCGAGCGGCGTCTTTCCAGATCGGGGTGCAGTGAATTTTTCACTGCGGAGCAAGCTGTGCATCGAAATTTTTGGCGCACAAGGCGTCCAAATGAAAAAGAGAAGTCTTTTTGGTCCTGAGACTTCAGGGAACAGGAGGCAAGCTCTATCCAAGCACTTGGAGAGCACTTCAGCAGCAAGGCAAGAGTTCAGCAAGGCAGCAGGGCAACAGCAAGGCAGCAGTCCTTTGTAGAAAACAGTCAGGTGAGTCCTTTAGGCAGCCAGGCAGTTCTTCTTGGCAGGATGCAGGTTCTGGTTCAGGTTTCTTCTCCAGCAAGTGTCTGATGAGGTAGGGGAGAGGCCCTGTTTTATACCCAAATGTGTCTTTGAAGTGGGGGAGACTTCAAAGAGTGGCTAAGAAATGCACCATGTCCCCTTTCAGTTCAATCCTGTCTGCCAGGGTCCCAGTAGGGCGTGTGGCAGTCCTTTGTGTGAGAGCAGGCCCTCCACTCTCCCAGCCCAGGAAGACCCATTCAAAATGCAGATGTATGCAAGTGAGGCTGAGTACCCTGTGTTTGGGGTGGGTCTGAGTGAATGCACAAGGAGCTGTCAACTAAACCTAGCCAGACGTGGATTGTAAGGCACAGAAAGATTTAAGTGCAAAGAAATATCACTTTCTAAAAGTGGCATTTCTAGAATAGTAATATTAAATCCAACTTCACCAGTCAGCAGGATTTTGTATTGCCATTCTGGCCATACTAAATATGACCTTCCTACTCCTTTCAGATCAGCAGCTACCACTTCAATACTGTATGAGGGCAGCCCCAATGTTAGCCTATGAACGGAGCAGGCCTCACAGTAGTGTAAAAACAAATTTAGGAGTTTTACACTACCAGGACATGTAAACTACACAGGTACATGTCCTGCCTTTCACCCACACCGCACCTTGCTCTAGGGGTTACCTAGGGCACACATTAGAGGTGACTTATATGTAGAGAAAGGGGAGGTTTAGGCTTGGCAAGTACTTTTAAATGCCAAGTCGAGGTGACAGTGAAACTGCACACACAGGCCTTGCAATGGCAGGCCTGAGAAAAGGTAAAATGGCTACTTAAGTGGGTGGCACAACCAGTGCTGCAGGGCCACTAGTAGCATTTAATCTACAGGCCCTGGGCACATATAGTGTACATTACTAGGGACTTATATAAGTAGATTAAATAGTCCAATCAGGTATGATCCAAGGTTACCATGTTTAAAGGGAGAGAGCATATGCACTTTAGCACTGGTTAGCAGTGGTAAAGTGCGCAGAGTCTAAAAGCCAGCGAAAACAGTGTCCAAAAAGTGGAGGGAGGCAGGCAAAAAGTTAGGGGTGACCACCCTAAGGCTGTCAGGTCTAACACCTTGCAACTGGAATGTTGTGCTCAGGGCTGTGCTGTTCAGCAGAGGAGATGGTCATTTCTGATAGGTCCACTGATGGGCTGGCAGAGCACAATCCAGCCCACATCCAAGGGCCCAGGACTGGGGTGACAATATGTGGCATGACTGAACTCACATTTTCAAAGTCTAGATGCTGCTTGCAAGTAATTAGGTCTTGGAGTCACGCTGGTGGTCCTGGGTACAGTTTACAGAAACAGTCCCTCTCACTCAGGCAAAAGGGCAGCAGGTCAGCACAACAGGGGAACAAATCTTAAGGGCAGCAGTACAGCAGAGTGGCACTCCTTTCAGCAGAAAAGCAGTCATTCTTCTTGACAAAGTTTTACACAGGTCCAGAAATGTACTGAACAGTTGGCGTCTAAGGACCAATGCTTATACCTGGTACCTTCCTTGAAGTGGGAGAAACTTCTAGAGGATTCCCTTTGAAGTGTCCAGGTTTCGTGCCTCCCCTGTCCTGGTTCCAGGCTCACTCCAGCATGCAATACATTTTGGGAAGTCAGGACACAACCTATTCTGGCACAGTGGGGCTGGACTCCAGCTCTCCCCCATCCTGCTAGTGATGGCCCATCCAGGAACGCCTAAACTCTCTGGAAGGAAGACATAAAAAACTACTTCACTGAGTCATGTGACCCAGAGGCAGACTGCGGCCACTAAATTGATAAGGAAGGAAAATGGCAACTTTTTAAAAAAGTGCCATTTTAAATATTGTAATACAAAATCTGACTTTACCAAAACAGAGGATTTTCTATTACAATTCCAAAGGCAACATGCTATTTTTTTTTTTTTTTACTTTTTCCCATTTGGAAGAGTTATCCTTATTAAACGGGAAGTAGTGAAAAACAAATTTATGAGTTTTTCAATACCAGGGCATGTAAAACTTAAAAGTACATGTCCTACTTCTTATTGCAGGCTGCCGCGTGGTTTGTATAGGTCCTGCCCTAGAGGTGACCTATGTATTAAAAATGGAATGTTTATGTCTGGCAAAAGGTTTACTGTAACTTAAACAAGCCAAAATCTGCACTCTAGCTCATTCCAAACTTCATCTGTCTATATAATTGGAATGGTAACCCAGGTGCAAAAGGGGTATGGCCCTCTGATCCAGGAGTGTGAGCACAAAAATATGAACAGCGATCCCCCTGCCTATGGGAATGTTCCCCTAATGCACTCTTTAAAAAATAAATTGATAAATCTTTAGTCAGTGACACATTTAGGGGGTCATTCTGACCCTGGCGGTCGGTGATAAAGCGGCGGCCAACCCGCCAACAGGCAGGCGGTCCAAAAAAAGGAATTCTGACCCTGGCGGGAACTGCCAACACAGGCCGCCACTTTAACACTCCGACCGCCACGACGGGACAGACAAACAGCGCGGCGGTCACCGCCAACAGGCAGGCGGCAGACAATGTACCGCCCACCCTATCACAACTCACCAATCCGCCACCTTTTCCAGGGCGGGAGCCCCGCCGATAAAAACACGACGGAAACAGATCACGAACGGGAAAACGCTCACCTCTACACACTCCACGAGGAAGGAGGACAGCATGGAACCCGAACTACACATTCTACCAGCTATTGTCTACCTGCTCATCTACCAGGAGTATGAACGCCGGCGCAGACGACAACGGTGTGTACTGCACCTACAACACAGGGGAGGGGGGAGGAAGAAAGCATATGCGCACACACATGCGCCATACACCCACCCCCCCCCAAATACCTACACCCCAATGCCGAGCAACAAGTCAGAGTGACACCCCCCAATCCCACCGGAATAATGCAAAGACACAATTAAAGTGATCGATAAAATATATGTAGAAATAGCTCCATTAAAGGTATGTGAAATATGCCATATAAAAGATACAAATATAAGGAATGAACAGAGTCAACAATATATACATAGGCAATAAGTCCTGCACATACCCTCAAAGTTCCATAGTCCGTGGGCCAATGTGCACAAACACATGGGCAAAGCCCACACAGGAGACCTGATACTATTGGAAAGAACACTGCTGGGGCATCAGATGATATAACGACAGGCACCTCAGGGGGAAGGGAAGGGGGGGCACCTCTGCCACATGAGTCCACAACGCCAAAATCACGAGGGGCCTCCATGCCCATTGATGTATCCTGGGGAGTGCAAAGCCACAGTCTCACAAGTCTCTACAGTGGGTGGTTTGCCCACTGTTCCATCCTGGGGAGTGCAAAGCCACAGTCTCACAAGTCTCTACAGTGGGTGGGTTGCCCACTGTTCCATCCTGGGGAGTGCCAAGCCACAGTCTCACAAGTCTCTACAGTGGGTGGTTTGCACACTGTTCCATCCTGGGGAGTGCAAAGCCACAGTCTCACAAGTCTCTACAGTGGGTGGGTTGCCCACTGTTCCATCCTGGGGAGTGCAAAGCCACAGTCTCACAAGTCTCTACAGTGGGTGGGTTGCCCACTGTTCCATCCTGGGGAGTGCAAAGCCACAGTCTCACAAGTCTCTACAGTGGGTGGTTTGCCCACTGTTCCATCCTGGGGAGTGCAAAGCCACAGTCTCACAAGTCTCTACAGTGGCTGGGTTGCCCACTGTTCCATCCAGGGGAGTGCAAAGCCACAGTCCATCAGATGGATTACCGACTCCACTGTTAATGGAGGAGGCATGGTGCCCAGAGTGCTTCATGAAGCCCTGGTCGACACAGAACCGGCACTGTCAATGAACCAGCGGTGCTTGAGATAAAGGGCCCAGCGGAGCGGTGCTTGAGACAGCGGACCCCAGCGGAGCGGTGCTTGAGATGAAGGCCCCAGCGGGGCGGTGCTTGAGACGGCGGGCAACAGCGGAGCGGTGCTTGAGATGAAGGCCCCAGCGGGGCGGTGCTTGAGACGGCGGGCCCCAGCGGAGCGGTGCTTTAGACGGCGGGCCCCAGCGGAGCGGTGCTTGAGATGAAGGCCCCAGCGGGGCGGTGCTTGAGACAGCGGGCCCCAGCGGAGCGGTGCTTGAGACGGCGGGCCCCAGCGGAGCGGTTCTTGAGATGAAGGCCCCAGCGGGGCGGTGCTTGAGACGGCGGGCCCCAGCGGAGCGGTGCTTGAGATGAAGGCCCCAGCGGGGCGGTGCTTGAGATGAAGGCCCCAGCGGAGCGGTGCTTGAGATGAAGGCCCCAGCGGGGCGGTGCTTGAGATGAAGGCCCCAGCGGGGCGGTGCTTGAGATGAAGGGCCCAGCGGAGCGGTGCGTCAGATGAAGGGCCCAGCGGAGCGGTGCTTGAGACGGCGGGCCCCAGCAGAGCGGTGCTTGAGATGAAGGCCCCAGCGGGGCGGTGCTTGAGACGGCGGGCCCCAGCGGGGCGGTGCTTGAGACGGCAGGCCCCAGCTGAGTGGTGCTTGAGACGGCGGGCCCCAGCGGAGCGGTGCTTGAGATGAAGGCCCCAGCGGGGCGATGCTTGAGATGAAGGCCCCAGCGGGGCGGTGCTTGAGACGGCGGGCCCCAGCGGAGCGGTGCTTGAGACGGCGGGCCCCAGCGGAGCGGTGCTTGAGACGGCGGGCCCCAGCGGAGCGGTGCTTGAGATGAAGGCCCCAGCGGGGCGGTGCTTGAGACGGCGGGCCCCAGCGGAGCGGTGCTTGAGATGAAGGCCCCAGCGGGGCGGTGCTTGAGACGGCGGGCCCCAGCGGAGCAGTGCTTGAGATGAAAGCCCCAGCGGGGCGGTGCTTGAGACGGCGGGCCCCAGCGGAGCGGTGCTTGAGACGGCGGGCCCCAGCGGAGCGGTGCTTGAGATGAAGGCCCCAGCGGGGCGGTGCTTGAGAAGGCGGGCCCCAGCGGAGCGGTGCTTGAGACGGCGAGCCCCAGCGGAGCGGTGCTTGGGATGAAGGCCCCAGCGGGGCGGTGCTTGAGACGGCGGGCCCCAGCGGAGCGGTGCTTGAGATGAAGGCCCCAGCGGAGCGGAGCGGTGCTTGAGATGAAGGCCCCAGCGGGGCGGTGCTTGAGATGAAGCTCCCCAGCGGAGCGGTGCTTGAGATGAAGGCCCCAGCGGGGCGGTGCTTGAGATGAAGGGCCCAGCGGAGCGGTGCGTCAGATGAAGGGCCCAGCGGAGCGGTGTGTCAGATGAAGGGCCCAGCGGAGCGGTGCTCCTCCCGGCGGGCCCCTGTTCAGCGGTGCTCCTCCCAGCGGGCCCCTGTTCAGTGGGTCTTGTCCGGGCGGGCCCCTGTTCAGCGGGTCTTGTCCCGGCGGGCCCCTGTTCAGCGGTTCCTGTCCCGGCGGGCCCCTGTTTAGCAGTGCTCCTCCTGGCAGGCCCTGTTCAGTGGTGCTCCTCCTGGCGGGCCCCTGTTCAGCGGGTCTTGTCCCGGCGGGCCCCTGTTCAGCGGTTCCTGTCCCGGCGGGCCCCTGTTCAGCGGTGCTCCTCCTGGCGGGGCCCTGTTCAGCGGTGCTCCTCCTGGCGGGCCCCTGTTCAGCGGGTCTTGTCCCGGCGGACCCCTGTTCAGCGGGTCTTGTCCCGGCAGGCCCCTGTTCAGCGGTTCCTGTCCCGGCGGGCCCCTGTTCAGCGGGTCTTGTCCCGGCGGGCCCCTGTTCAGCGGTTCCTGTCCCGGCAGGCCCCTGTTCAGCGGTTCCTGTCCCCGCGGGCCCCTGTTCAGCAGTGCTCCTCCCAGCGGGGCCCTGTTCAGCGGTGCTCCTCCTGGCGGGCCCCTGTTCAGCGGGTCTTGTCCCGGCGGACCCCTGTTCAGCGGGTCTTGTCCCGGCAGGCCCCTGTTCAGCGGTTCCTGTCCCAGCGGGCCCCTGTTCAGCGGGTCTTGTCCCGGCGGGCCCCTGTTCAGCGGTTCCTGTCCCGGCAGGCCCCTGTTCAGCGGTTCCTGTCCCGGCGGGCCCCTGTTCAGCAGTGCTCCTCCCAGCGGGGCCCTGTTCAGCGGTGCTCCTCCTGGTGGGGCCCTGTTCAGCGGTGCTCCTCCTGGCGGGGCCCTGTTCAGCGGGTCTTGTCCCGGTGGGCCCCTGTTCAGCGGGTCTTGTCCCGGCGGGCCCCTGTTCAGTGGTTCCTGTCCCGGTGGGCCCCTGTTCAGCGGTTCCTGTCCCGGCGGGCCCCTGTTCAGCGGTGCTCCTCCTGGCGGGGCCCTGTTCAGCAGTGCTCCTCCTGGTGGGCCCTGTTCAGCGGTGCTCCTCCCAGCGGGCCCTGTTCAGCTGTGCTCCTCCCGGCAGGGCCCTGTTCAGCGGTGCTCCTCCTGGCGGGGCCCTGTTCAGCGGTGCATGTCCTGTGTGTCTAGGGAGCCAGACCTGGGCAAGACTTCCCACTCATTCCCCATCCGAACTTGCGGTCGCGGCGCCCTCCTGTGATGGAGTCCAGGGCCCGTGGGTGTCGTCCGTCACACCCGGAATGGGGCTGGTGGGGCACTCCTGGGCAGCTCGCCTCCTGCCTGACATCTCCGCCCTGCTACCCTTGCCCTCCTTCGCTGCAGCTCTGTGGCCCTTGCCTCCCTTGGATGATGTGGCAAGTGACGGGGCAAGGCTACTGTCCTTTGTGGCTGCCGTCTCACTCTTGTCGCGCCAGGCCTTTTTTTTTTTTGTCCTCTTCCCAGGGGGTGGGCTGGCTGTCCCCTTGCTGCTGGCCGATGTTCCTGCCCTAGGATCTGGTGGACTCCAATAGCCCTGCACTTTCGTGACAGTAGATGCAGGGCTGGTAGTGGCTGAGGTGCTTTTTTTACTCTTACCAGATGGAGGGGGTGGGTCAGTGATTGGAAGGAGATCAAGGTTGGAAAGGAAAAGGATTTTGGAAGGATAGGGACGGGTAGGTGTAGTGGGTTTTGGAGTGGAGGAAGAGGATGTGGTTGTAGGAGAGTCAAGTGTGCTGTCTTTGGGTGCAGGTGCCTGTGACGGAGGCTGTTGTGAGGTGGATGGCTGTTGGGTGGGTGGCTGCCTGCGTTTGTGTGGTTTGGAAGAGGGGGTGACAGACACACTGGGAGAGGACACAGAGGATGTGTAAATGGCAGTGGGGGTGGTGACTGCACGTGTGCGGACTGTAATGGAGGGTGTGCTGGTGAAGGCAGTACTGGCTGGTGGTGGTGTGCATGCAGGTGTGAGTGGAGACGTCACAGGGAGGGAGGAGGGAGATGAGGAGGTGGGGGACACAGAGGTGGTAGTGACTGTTGGCATGTCTGCATCTGGATGTTGCTTGGGTGAATGCTTGTGTGATCTGTGGTGCTTATGTCTGGATGAGCTGCCCTTGGGTGTTGAGGTGTGTGCAGGCTGGTCTGATGGTGTGGATGGGATAGGCAGAGGAACAGGAGACTGGGACTGGGTGGAGGGAGTCAGAAGAGGGAGGCGGGAGACAGGGACAATGGCTGCCGTCAGTGCTGAGGCCAGAGCGTTGAACGATCGCTGATGGGCAGCCTGACCCGAATGAATGCCCTCCAGGTATGCATTGCTCCGATGCACCTCCCTTTCTACACCCTGGATGGCATTCAAAAGGGTAGACTGCCCAACAATGAGTGTCCTGAGGAGGTCAATGACCTCCTCACTGAGGGCAGCAGGGGTAACTGGGGCAGGGCCTGAGGTGCCTGGGGCGAAGGAGATGCCCGCCTTCCTGGGCGAGAGGGCACGGAGCGAAGGCTGAGGGGCTGCTGGGAGGGCGGGGCTGGTGCGCTGGGTGGCGGCTGTACCTGTTGTGGCGGTGGGCACGGATGTTGCCGCCACCGCTAGGGAGCTCCCTTCCGAGGACGTGTCGGTGTCGCTGACGTCTCCACGGGTCCCCGTTGTGGAGCTCCCCTCACCCTCCGTCTCACTGGTGTACTCGGAGTCTGTTGTATGGCCCTCTGGGGCCATGTGAGATACAGCTCCCTCGTGCGCCGATGCCACTTCTCCTCCGCCTGATGATGCTAATGCACACATGAACAGGAAGACAAAGAAAATGGGGGGGGGTGAGAAATGAAGACAGGTTGAGTGCATGCATTGGCAACACCGTTGTCGGAGAGGGCAGACACAGAAGCCCCCTGAACTAGGCCGCGCAATCGGGGTACACTACTCTGTTCTTGTGACTAGGCCTACATTTTTTTGGCAGACAAATCCACACATGAGTGAGGCCGGACCATGGATAGCTATACTTGGCACCCTACAGAGGTGGGGGGCGGGGGGACCGGGCCGTGTCTAACGGAGGAGCCTAGCCTACAGAATGCGCCCTGGCCTGGAGATAGCCACCTCCTCCCAAATCGGGGTAGGCCACCGCCAGGATCCGGGACATCAGGGGGGTCAATTGGCGGCTGGCACCCCTCCTACGTTGGGAGGCCATCCCCAGCAGAGACTCGGCGGTCTTTCTGGTCCCGCGGCGGATGTCCTCCCTCCTCTTTCGGCAGTGGGTGCCCCGTCTGTTGTGGACCCCCAGGGCCCGGACGTCCTTGGCGATGGCACGCCAAATGTCGATCTTCTGATGGGCGCTGACCTATGTGACATGTACAGGGTGGTAAAGGAGATCGCATCAGTTTCCTGCCTGGACAATGTGAGTGCCCCCCCCTCCCCAACCTTGCCATGTGGCACATGCTCTCATCTTTCGTGCGTTGCACTCCTCATTCGCTCCCCTCCCCACCATCTTACTTACACCCCACTCAACACAGGCATAGCCCATTCTACGTGCACCGTGTGTACTAACCTGTTGGTCTGGAGGACCGTAGAGTAGCGCATACTGGGGGAGGACCCCATAAACAAGTTTCTCCAATTCTTCTGAAGTGAAGGCAGGGGCCCTTTCCCCAGACGCAGCAGCCATTGTATCTCCCAGACCGAGGTCACAGCAGCACTTGCAGTAGAGGTCCTCTCCTGTGGATGATCATGTCTCGAGTGAATAAGCTAATAGAAAATGGCGGTCACGCCCGCGGCGGTGCGTACCGCGGCGGTGCGTGCCGCGACCGCCGGCTCACATCGTCATTGGCTCCTGAGACCCATAGGGTTCAATGGTAACCAATGCTGCTTTGCACCGCGGTCTTCGACCGCCTACCGCCATGGTGTGCCACGCCAGCGCAGTGACCTCACATCCCACTGTCACACTTCACAGGTCAGGCAGCCGCCATTTCAAGGGCCCACATGGCCTGATTTCTACTGCGTCACACAGGCCTAGGCCTTGCATTGCCACTCATACAAGCCTTTCAATGCATAGCGATTCATGTACTGTGCAAACTGTGTGTACGAACCTGTGGGTTGTTGACTGTATGCTCCATGTTGTCCTTCCTAGGCACCGTCCGCTGGGACTTGCGAGGAGAAGGATGAATCCTCCCGTGTACCAACCGCTGGTGGACCTGTCGACAATGGAAGAACGACATATCATACTTACATACCGGCTTGACAGAGCAACTATACATGAACTGTGTGCCCAGCTGGAGCCAGACCTGATGTCCCCCATCCGCCAACCCACAGGGATTCCCCCTCTGGTGCAGGTTCTGTCAGTACTCCATTTTTTGGCAAGTGGGTCTTTTCAGACAACAGTGGCCATATCATCTGGGATGTCTCAGCCTATGTTTTCTAAGGTTTTGTCCAGAGTGTTGTCTGCCCTGATGAAATACATGCGGAGCTACATTATTTTCCCTGAGGTGGGCGAATTGGCTACATTGAAGGGTGATTTCTATGACCTTGGACATATCCCCAACATCATTGGTGCCATTGATGGGACCCATGTGGCTTTGGTTCCCCCCAAAGACAGTGAGCAGGTGTACCGAAACAGAAAAAGTTATCATTCGATGAATGTCCAGGTGGTCTGTTTGGCTGACCAGTACATCTCCCATGTAAATGCCAAGTTCCCTGGGTCAGTGCATGACGCATATGTCATGCGAAATAGCAGCATCCCTTATGTGATGGAACAGCTACAGAGACACCGTGTGTGGCTAATTGGTGACTCTGGTTACCCCAACCTGTCGTGGCTACTGACCCCAGTGAGGAATCCCCGGACCAGGGCAGAGGAACGGTACAATGAGGCCCAGGGGCGCACTAGGAGGATCATAGAAAGGACCTTCGGCCTCCTGAAGGCCAGGTTTAGGTGCCTGCATATGACAGGGGATCCCTCATGTACTCACCAAAGAAGGTGTGCCATATCATCGTGGCCTGCTGTATGCTTCACAATCTTGCATTGCGACGCCAGGTGCCTTTGCTGCAGGAGGATGGTCCAGATGGTGGTGTTGTAGCAGCTGTGGAGCCTGTGGAGGGTGAAGAGGAGGAAGACGACGGGGACGACACGGACAACAGGGAGACAGTCATACAAAAATACTTTCAGTAGCACACAGGTAAGAATCAGCCACCCCATTTTACATTTACTTAAGGCCTCATTGCATCTCCACTATCTGTGTTTCCCCCCAGTTCCTGTTAACTGATTTGTGTCTTTCCCTTCCCTTTCCAAAGCTGTATGACCCACTGCCTGACCTCAGCTTTGTTTGCCCATGGACTAAAGCTTATTGAATTTGGTATGTTGGCATCACAAAGTCACTAGACATTATAGCACCGTTATGTGTAATACATTTGTTAAGAATACAAGCAGACTCCTGTTTTTTTAAGTGGAATAAGTGATTTATTTTAAGTGCTACATATAGGTACATGATTGGGAAACGGTGATGGGCGGGGGTGGAGTAATGTCCATGGCAGAGTCCAGTTCTCAGTCGCACAGGTTCATTGTCCATATGCCTGTGGAAGGATGGAGCAGGGGCAGTTCAAGGTTGGACAGGGTGACAATGTGGGACAGTGGGATGACATCAGGGGGTATCTTTGGCTGGCGGGGGTCTTGCAATCCTACTCTGTCTTCTTGTGAGATCTCAGGTTCCGCTTGCGGGGTGGTTCTTCTTCTGCAGGAGGTGGGGTTCTGGTGGCCTGTCGTTGTGTGGGGGCCACCTGCCCACTAGCACCGGCGGAGGTGGTAGGCTGTTCCTGGCCTGGGCTAGTGACAGGGGCCCTTTGGGGTGCCACATGGCCCCGCAATGTGGTGACGATCTGGGTAAAGGCCAGGACGATGGTCCCCATTGCGGAACCGATGTTCCTCAGTTCCTCCCTGAACCCCATGTACCGTTCCTCCTGCAGTTCCTGGATCTCCTGGAACCGGGCCAGTACCGTCGCCATCGTCTCCTGGGAGCGGTGGTATGCTCCCATGATGGTGGAGAGGGCCTCTTGGAGAGTGGGTTCCCCGGGCCTGTGCCCCCCCTGTCGCACAGCAGCCCTCCCAGTTCCCCTGTTTCCCTGGGCCTCTGTCCCCTGGACGGTGTGCCCACTACCACTGCCCCCAGGTCCCTGTTGTTGTTGGGGTGGTGGGTCAACCTGGGTGCCCTGTAGTGGTGGACACACCGCTGATTGACGTGTCCTGGAGACAGAGGTATGGGCCCGCTGGGTGGGAGCTGTGCTGGTGTTCCCAGAGGGGGTTGGGTCTGGTGTAGCCTGTGGCTGTCTGTGGGGAACCGACTGTCCAGAGGTCCCCGATGGGCCGGGCTGGTCGTCTGGGTCCAGGGAGACAGAGCTGCTGTCATCGCTGGGGGCCTCTTCTGGGGGTGGGATGGACATCTCTGGACCCTCCGTGGCGGTGTGGTGGCGTTCGGGTCCTGCAGGGGTATAAAGGTATGGTTATTGCTTCTGTTTGTGGCATTTCGTGTGATGGGTGGGTGTCCGTGTACCCAAGTGCAGGCATTCCCTTGTTTTGGCTTTTGTGAGGATGGCTTGTGGGGGTGATGTGTGTGTGCAGTGGGCATGCTTTGGTGATGGGTGTCCATGCTTTGTGGTCACATGCAGGGCTTGGTGTTGGGATGGGTGGGTTGTTATGGTGAGACATTTGCAAGGAGTTGGGGTGATGGGGGTGGGGGTGAGGGTGGGGGTATGTGCTGGCATGCAGGTGGGGTGGGGGTGGGAAGCAGTAGTGAAGATTTGCCTTACCAGAGTCCATTCCTCCGCCTACTCCTGCGAGGCCCTCAGGATGCAGGATGTGCAAGACTTCCTCCTCCCATGCGGCAAATTCTGGGGGAGTAGGTGGGGGTCCGCCGCCAGTCTTCTGCACCGCAATGTTGTGCCTTGATACCATGGAACGCACCTTCCCCCGTAGGTCGTTCCATCTCTTCCTGATGTCCTCCCGATTGCGTGGATGCTGTCCCACCGCGTTGACCCTGTCCACTATCCTTTGCCATAGCTCCATCTTCCTGGCAATTGTGGTGTGCTGCACCTGTGCCCCGAAGAGCTGGGGCTCGACACGGACTATTTCCTCGACCATGACCCTGAGTTCGGCGTCACTGAACCTGGGGTGTCTTTGGGGTGCCATGGGGTGTTGTGGTTGAGGTGTGGGGTGGCGTTTGTGGTGATGAGTGTGGTGCGTATGGTGGTGTGTGGTGTTTGGTGCGTGGAGTCTGTGTGGGTGATGGTGTTGTGGGATTGTCTAATCTGTGCTCTCTCTAGCCTTCGGTAATGATTTCGGTTCGTAGGGGCTTGTGGGTGATGTGGGTGTTTTTTTTATATTGTGTTGGGTGTGTGGGAGTGGTGTTAGTATGTGTATCAGGTGTGTGTATTTCAAACTGACCAATGTGGCTGAGTTTTCAATATGTGTGTGTGTATTTTGACCACGGCGGTGTGTACTGCCAATGGAATACCGCGTTTGTAAGACCGCCGCATGGATTTGTGGGTCGGAATGGTATGGGCGTATTTCTGTTGGCGTGACGGTGGAGGTTTGGTCATCGCCTTTTTTTCACTGCCCTTTGGTGTGGCGGACTTTTGTAGATGTCGGGTTTTTGGCGGTTTGCCAGTTGTGGGTCGGAATGACCGTGGCGGTTTACCGCGGCCGCGGCGGTGTTATGGCGGTCTTCTGACCGGCGGTAAGCGCCTTTTACCGCCGAGGTCAGAATGACCCCCTTAATCTTCAGATTTATTCAACCATTTAGTGTGCTGATCAAAATTCTTTTAATTAGTAGTTCATCTCAAAATACTGAAATTAAAGATCCAATGAAATTCAGAAATTTCAGAAAGAAGAACTACGAAGAAGGCAGTTTTGAATCTTGACGGAACAGTTCCTGATGTAACACAATGCATTTCGGGCTAAAAGCCCTTTATCAGGCGAAACATTTCTCATGCATGTAAAAATGAAAACATTGGTTTGAGAAAGCAAGATTGTACCAGCCTAAAAACCAGACAACCATCTGTTTAATATTATGAACAAAAGGTGAATCAACAACCCATCTATAGCTTTGGTGAAAAAGAACAAATGGCCATGCAAAGTCGTGAACCATCAAATTCGTGAATAGAATCGCATCCTCCTTGAATACCATCAAAGTAAAGTAAATACTCTTAGACGAAGAAAGACTATGGGGGTTATTACAACTTTGGAGGAGGTGTTAATCTGTCCCAAAAGTGACGGTAAAGTGACGGATATACCACCAGACGTATTACGAGTCCATTATATCCTATGGAACTCGTAATACAGCTGGTGGTATATCCGTCACTTTACTGTCACTTTTGGGACGGATTAACACCTCCTCCAAAGTTGTAATAACCCCCTATGGGGGTCATTCTGACCCCCGCGGGCGGCGAAAGACCGCGGAGGCCATTCTGGCTATCCCGCTGGGCTGGCGGGCGACCGCCAGAAGGCCGCCCGCCAACCCAGCGGGAAACCCCTCCCCACGAGGAAGCCGGCTCCGAATGGAGCCGGCGGAGTGGGTATGTGCGACGGGTGCAGTGGCACCCGTCGCGTATTTCAGTGTCTACAAAGCAGACACTGAAATACAAAGTGGGGCCCTCTTACGGGGGACCCTGCAGTGCCCATGCCATTGGCATGGGCACTGCAGGGGCCACCAGGGGCCCCACGACACTCCTCACCGCCATCCTGTTCCTGGCGGTCGGAGCCGTCAGAAACAGGATGGCGGTGAGGGGGTCGGAATCCCCCATGGCGGCGCAGCAAGCTGCGCCGCCATGGGGGATTCCCAGGGCAGCGGAAAACCGGCGGGAGACCGCCGGTTTTCCTGGTCTGACCGCGGCCAAACCGCCGCGGTCAGAATGCCCTGCGGGGCACCGCCAGCCTGTTGGCGGTGCTCCCGCATCCCCGGCCCCGGCGGTCCTTGATCGCCGGGGTCGGAATGACCCCCTATGTGTCTAACTAAAAAAAATTAGTTAATATGCAGAAATGGTAAGAAAAAAAAGTCAGTAACAAAAGCTTAGGATGCGAGTGAAGCAAAGGGTTGAAATAAACTCACACCACTAAAGCACAAAAATGAAAAACAAGGCTCGATATGTTAATGGAATATTATGAAACTCAGCTGAATTCCAGGGTGAGAAACCATCAGCCTGTGCCAACTTATTTGTGCATGCAAACAATGCATACAGAGTAATACAGAAGAATAAATACCCGAAATGAAGTGCAACAGAATTCTAAAGTGAAAAATAAACCAAAATGTCAAAACCTATTCCACCCAGCATTCCCCAAGACTACCAATAAAAATTGTACCTCACTTGTGTGGATAGACCTAGTGCCAGTGACAGGAAATGCCCCAAAACACAACAAGGACACATCACATTTTATCAATGAAAATGGATGTGTTTTTGCAAAGCTGTGGATTTTGGCCTTTAGCTCAGCCAACACCTAGGAAAACTTAGGAAACTTGTACATTTTTGGAAAGTAGACGCCTATGGGAATCCAGGATGAGGTGAATTCTAGGACTCTCACTGGGTTCTGTCACCCAGAATCCTTTGCAAATCTCCGATTAGGGCAAAATAAAATTATCTTTCCTCACATTTCGGTGCTGCAAAGTTCTGGGGACTTTGACGGGAGCCACAAACGTCCTTGGATGCAGCATTCCCCCAAGTTTCCTGATAAAAATGGCATCTCACTTGTGTGGGTAGGCCTAGTGCCCGCTGCAGGAATTGCCCAAAACGTTATGTTGCAATAATGATAACTAAGGTGAGTGTACTAATTAGTCCTGGGATCTGGAACCATTGAGGGAAACATACCAAACCCAGACGTTTCTAAAAAAATAAATTTACTCCCAGTAGAGTCCATGAAGGTGTGGCTTGTGTGAAATCCCTAAAGTTTTTTTATCCAGAATAATCTGGAAAGGTGAGATGTTGAATAAAAACAGTACTTTTCTTTGCATTTGCATGGCGTAAACTACAGGTATATGCCTGGATCCACTAGCATTCCTCAACTTGTCTCAATAAAAACACTACCCCACTTGTGTGCCTGTGCCTAGTGCCCGTGACAGGAATGGATCACACACGGGTCAATTGTAATCCTTACATGAAAGCTACTGTTGATCCTGGAGTGATCAATTCCTGACGCGGGCACTAGGCACAGGCAAACAAGTGGTGTTGTGGTAGCAACTTTGTGGATCCCCGCACATTCTTGTAGTTCATGTGATGAAAAATCAAGGAAATAAAGGGCCTGATTACAACTTTGGAGGAGGTGTTAAACCGTCCCAAAAGTGACGGTAAAGTGACCGATATACCACCAGCCGTATTACGAGTCCATTATATCCTATGAAACTCGTAATACGGCTGGTGGTATATCCGTCACATTTGGGACGGATTAACACCTCCTCCAAAGTTGTAATCAGGCCCATAGTGTTTAATCCATGTTTCACCTTTGCAGGGTATTCTGGGTAAGAAAACTGTGTGGAATCCACACACACCACACTTCCATGGACTGTCTAGTTTTCAGAAATGTCTGGGGTTGGTAGTTTTCCCTACATGGCCGCTGAACCCAGGATCAAATACACAGATGACTGTCTTACACAACCAGGCTGTTTTGTGGTAGGTAATTTTAATGTCTCCACAGTACATTTTGGACACTTTCCTGTCACAGTCACTTGCTCACCAACACAAGTGAGCAATGTTTTTTTCTGGAGAATTAGTGGAACGCTGGGTGGTAGAATATTTGTGGCTGCCTGCAGATTCCAGAACTTTCCCTCACTGAAATCCAATGCAAATGTGTTTGTAAGCAAAGTTTGTGATTTCAAGGGAATTTGTCTGGGTGAAGGAAAGCTGAGTCACGCAAGTCCTGCACCCTTATACTCCTCTGGTACTAGTATGTTAAAGTTAATCCACCACTTCCACTGGTTGGTTTTAACACCTCCAGAAATTATGGTTTCAAAGCATGAATGCTTTTCATAGTATCTGAATATTGAAACCAAGCCTTCTGAAGGTGAGACATAAAGCCACTTCAAAGCACCAAGCGCTTTATGGTCCATCCACAAGCCATTCACACACAATACTTACATACCACTGGCCTTGGGCCCAATCCAACTAATCATTGCACTCACATCAACTTACCAGTGCCAGACAAGGGCCTATTACATTCATACACCACAGGATGGAATAAGTTTGACTACTTTTTACCACCTGTCAAGTACCCTACTCCTTCTTCCTGAACATTACCAAAGACATGAATAAGGAACCTTTACTAATGACTCCCATGACAGCCACCTGAGGAACAGGAAGCCATGTGCTTCATGAACCTTTAGTGCACTCACTGTGCCAAATCCAACTGCTTCCAGTTTGCGGATGCATGTTAGGGGTATCTGAGTATGCCTTTGGAGGCCTATTTCTCGAACTGAGTGAGCATATTTACCTTTGAAGCTAAGGCAGACATGATGGTGAATACATCCTAAGGTCTCTAAAGTAAAAAATCAAACAAATATCCTGTGAGACTCATACACGAACACTCCTACTTTTGCTTTGTATGTGAAGTTACAAATTGAGTTTGCAACCTTTCAAACAAATAGAATTGTTGGTGAATTTGTCCAACAGGACATTTGTTTGACTTATTACACTTACACTGGTTCTCGCTGGCAATCATGGTGGGCCTTGTTTAGCATACATAGGTTCCCTAACAAGCACCTCAAAATTCAGTCATGCCTTTAACATTTTGCCACACAGGGTACTCCTTGACAATGTGGCATATGTTCTGTCCACTGTTATGTGCAGTGTGGGGACTATAACGCACGTTATTCAAACAAAACACCTGCCATGTTCTGGCAGTGGATAAAGGTGTTGAGCAGGCCCTAAGGAAGTGCATGATTTCCTGAAGTAGATGAAGTAAAATATTGTGGCTGCTTGCCTAACAAAGCAGTAGCCTATGGGAATTAGGTATCTATGCACATCAACTGAAAGGTTTACCCAATGACAGCTCCTCCTCAGTTGATTTCCCAGAACTTTGCTTTAGTATGATAAAAGGTAAAGCAAGTAGGGAGACATAGGCCTGACTGAGATGGGCACTGGGGACAGAAATACCCACTCTCCTGACACTTTCCATGCATTGAGCACACTTCACAGTGATGACATGGATAATCCTTTTTGGGTGTTTTAGAAATGCAACCAGCAAAGTGTCACTTCTGCAGCCTTCCTACATCCTCCAGAACATTTGAAGTGGAGGCTGCTGCTTCTATAACAGTAGTGAGGCTTTCAATTGTAGACAACTGAAAGTCTAAGAAAGTCATGAGTCTTCCAGTGGTTGTCTGACAATAAACCACATAGGCATTGTTTGTTGCCATCTGGGTCAGGTTAGTAAACAGTTTCTTGAAAAAGTGTGAGTTTTACAACGCACATTGAATAGTTGAAGAACCTGGTCGTTCATATCATTCCACCCATGTACTTTTTGTAATCAAGTATACAGGTCGGCTTGTGGACTTCAGCCCTCTGACCCCAAGCCATGTTGGTGAAAGTGCTCTCATCATGAATAGTAGTGAGCATGTATACATCATGCCTATCCGAGAACTTGGCTGTGATCAGTTTGTTGGAATGCAATGCAGTAGTTTCTGGAGCTTCTTGCAAACAAGCTCCTGTGAGAATCCTTTGCGATTACAACGAACTGTACCGCAGGTTACAGTGCCAGTTTTGTAGAGCTCACTGAAGAGCTCTACTCACCTATAGAAATTGTCCACATAAAGGTTATAACCGTTGTGAAGGAGTGGCTAGACAAGCTCCCACACAATCATCCCTGTGACCCCTAACATGGGAGGGCAACCTACAGGGTTTAGAGTGGAGTCCTTCCCTGTATACACCCTCAAGCTGTATACATAGCCAGACGAGCTCTCACATACCATGTTCAGCTTGATGCCATAACAAGCTCTTTTGATCACAATATACTATCTGCATAGCAGCCACCCTTTGTATCGGATCAAGGACTCATCAGCTGCTATATTCTATCTAGGAGTATAGATCTCTGGAAAACTGGCAGACAAATGTTCCACAACAGGCCGACTTATGAACAACCTATCATGGTATGGATGGTCTCGGGGCAATGCAGCAGAATTGAGATTGAAATGCAGCATGCGCTGCAAAGCAAAAAAAATGATCTCTGCTCACGTACGGTGCGTAGATGGTGGTTTTCCATCCCGTGCGACCGTAAGGTGGGTTTCTGCACTAACCCCATTTTGAGGGTAAGGTTCAAAACTAACTTCAACTCCGCCGGCAACGTGGGTGTCCATTTGCGTGCCCTAGTGCAGGGCCCTAGAGTGACTCCATGCTCTCTCAGGAATGGTACTGCATGCAAATTTGTTGGCTTCATAATTTGCTGAAGAAACTCAACGTCCAAAAAGAGATGGACGTAGTCAATTGGCAAAAAGTTGACCACATCTAGCGTCACCAGTAAAAAATTGGAATTTAGGACTGAACTAAATCGGGAGGCTTCCAAGAGAGCACTCACTCTGTGCTTGTTGTCGCATGCACCTGCTCTCTGGGTTGGTCTAACCCACTGCAGAGACTGTGCTTGCAAAGGGACAGCATGACTGTCCTCATCGTCTCCCTCAGAATCATTGGAAGTGGTGTTGTCAGTTGGGTCTTTGCGGACTGAAAAATCTCCCCCAGATTCTGCCCATTGTCCTCCCTCTCAGAAGCTGTCTCATTATCTGCTGTATCAGTCTCTGATCCTGCCTCAGAGCTGTCCACCGTAACCAGAGTTACGGCTTCAGCATCAGTCATCCAGCGAAAGCCATCAGTGCTACTAGCTAAACTGTCCCTCGAAAGCACTAGCCTACGTAGAAGGCAGATAGGGTCACAAAATTGCTAGTGTTTGTGTGTGTGTGATGTGTGCAAAAGTAAATGACAGTCATCTCACCTTTGTTTCTTCTCTAAATCAGCAGATTGTCTGAAGACCCTGCAAAAAAACAAAAAAGACACACTATTACTTCACATTACCACATACCCATCATCACAGCCTTTAGCATTGGTGGCACCCAGTGCAACGATCATTTTTGGTGCTCCCCCTCCCATGACCTCCTCTTTGAATTCCCTTCTGATCACCCAGCAAAGGTGGCCCTCATCTCTCCATAGTCCCCCTTGCCCATACATTTCATTTGTTTTAAAGGGCAGGCAGCACCTGGCTTTACTAATCCAATCAGCTAAATACATATCTATACTTTGCAGCAGGCATTTAACCCATCTGCGCTACTTTATGGCATTAAAACTTCCACTAGACAAAAGTCAGATCTCTTTCTATGTAGAGAGAATTTATCTCTAGAATTAATATATATATATATATATATATATATATATATATATATATATATATATATATATATATGTATAGAGAGAGAGAGAAAGAGAGAGGGATAGAGAGAGAGAGTCTCTCTCTCTCTCTATATATATATATATCACTTTTTTTTTTATACATGTGTACTTTCCCTGGGTCTGATCGTGACCCCAGGGCAAATCACACGTATAAAAAAAAAAATGCCTCCAAAGGGAGTCGGCCCATGTCAGGAGGGCCAACCCCAACATTATTTTTTTAAATATTCCCTGGGGGGGCACGATCACCCCCATGGGAAAAAATAATATTTCTTTAGAATAAATTATCCCCTTAATGAGGGGGTGCCCACTTACACGTGGGCCGACCCCACAAACCAGATACCTAGTGCCTAGGGCTGTTTCCTGCCCATGGATTGCAGCCGCGCTGTGATCCATGGCCCGGAAATGGTGCCAGCAATGCATTGATGGAAAGGGGAGACTCTCCCCTTTCCGTCAATGCCTTCCTGGCACCTAGGGAGGCATTTTTGGCCTTTTTTCCCCTCCGGAGAAGGGAGAGGACACTCACCTCATCCGCTCTGCTGTTCTGGTGGGGAAACTGTGACATCAGCATGATGCTGATGTCACAGATGGGCGGGGGGAGATGCAGAAGCTTTTCCGCATCTCCTGAGGGAGTAAAAAAACAAATCCTCCCTGGCAATGGAAACTGATCGTCGCCCACACCAGGGAGCGTGTGCGTGTGTTGGCCATTGGTTAATCGATCTACCTGTGTTATTTCTTCTCCTAAATTGTTTGTGATTGATAATATGGTGACTAAAGCCTCAAGTCAGCTTTTTCCTTTTTTCCTTTTCCTGTTTTGTCTACTCTTTTTTCTTCTTTGTTTCTTATTTCTATTTTTTCCCTTTTTACTTTTATTGGTTAAATATTAGCCCTGACTTTTTTGCATGTAACTAATTTCACCACTTTCATCCTACTTTATATCAGAACTGACATAAATAATTGTAATTAGAGTAATTGTATGTTTAATCACTAACATTGGTTTTGATATGTCATTCAATCTACCAATTCACTCTAACAGGCTATGCCCTTTTTCAAGATGGTGCTTACATCTCGGGGTATCCTGGTTCTATATTTTCACTCTTCAATTTTCACTCTCCATTTTTCTTTTTTTCCTTACTTCCTCTTTTTTTTTCTTGTTTTCATTTTAACTATCAGAACTGACTTGCTTGTATTTAATTTATTTTGCAAAGATGCTGGCATCACTGGATAATTGTGTGTTTAAACATCGACACCAAGGCCCTCATTATGAGTGTGATGGCGGTCGGGACACCACAGACACAGTGATCCAACTGCCCTAATATGACCGTGGCGGATGCGCCACAGTCCGACCGCCAGCACCGCCAGGCTGCCACCGGTCGACAGCCTGGCAGTCTCGGCATTCGCAATCCACCAGGGGAGCACTGCAAACAGCGCTACCCTGGGGATTACGAGTCTCCTTACTCCCAGCCTTTGCCTGGCGGAAGCCCCCCGGTCAAAGGATGGGGGAAATCACTGCAAATCACTTTGCACTTATGGTTTGCACATTTTATACATATTGTTGGAACACATGGATGGAATAGGTTTTGACATTTGGGTTTGTTTTTCACTTTAGAAATCCATTGCACTTAATTTCAGGTGTTTATTCTCCTGTATTACTCTGTATTTATGGTTTGCATGCACAAATAAGTTTACACACATTGACGGTTGTTCGCCCTGGAATTCAGCTGAGTTTCCTGATATTTCATTAACATCTTCAGCCCTACTTTTCATTTTTGTGCTTGAGTGGTGTGAGATAATTTTAACCCTCTGTTTTACTCTCTCATCCTAAGGCTTGTATACTGACTTGTTTGATGTCATTTTTTAACCTTTTCTGCATAATAACTAACTTTCATTAGTTAGATACGTATTTTTTCTTCATCTAACAGTATTCACTTTGGTGATATTTAAGGGGGATATGATTCTTTTCACAAATTTGGTGGTTCACCACTTTGCATGGACCTTTGCTCTTTTTCATCAATGCGATAGATGGGTTGTTAATTTGCATTTTGTTCATAAAATTGAACAGATGGTTGTCTGGTTGTTAGATCAGTACGGTCTTGTTTTCTGAAACACTTTTTTTCATTTTTACATTCATGAGAATTGTTTCCTCTGATGAAGGGCTTTTAGCTCGAAATGCATTGGGTTAAATCAGGAACTGTCGTTCAAGATTCAAAATTGCCTCCTTCAGATTTCTTCTTTCTGAAATTTCTGAATTTTATTGGATCTTTAATTTGAGTGTTTTGAGATGAACTACCAATTAAAAGAATTTTGATCAGCACACTAAATGGTTGAATGAATCTGATTACTAAATGTGACACTGACTAAAAATGTATCAATTTTCTTTTAAAGAGTGCATTGTTGGATGTTCCCCCAAAACGCTTATTGTTCCAGATCAAAGTGACAGTTTTAAAACTGTATGTATATGCTGCAATGGCAGGACTGAGACATGTTTTCAAGGCTACTTAAGTGGGTGGCACAAATGCTGCAGGTCCACAGATAGCATTTAATTTAGAGGCCCAATCTACATGTTGTACCTCTTTTCTAGGGACTTATAAGTAAATTAAATACGCCAATTGGGAGACAAACCAATGTTACATTGCTTTAAGAAGTGAGTGCACGCTTTATACCACAGATTACAGGCAGTAAAGTGCACAGAGTCCTCAAGACAACAAGTAACAGCGGCAGTGAATATACAACTTTAATCACATCCTGAGTAGCCTGACAGCAGCAGTGTCAGCCCTGCTGCTCAGACCTTTAAAAATTATACTTTTGACAGGTAGGAAACCCTGATTTTAAATAATAAATGTCACTTCTAGATACACTCTGCTTCCCACAAGGTAGTGCATAATATTTAAGCGTGGACCATGTATGAATTTTGGAAATGGAATTTTCCATCATTGACCCAAAACAACATTCTTACAGGTCAGACTGTACCTAATGCATGAGAAAAGTCAAACTATTGATTATAGACTTTCATCTATAATCTTTTAACTGTACCAGACACATACTCAATTCAAAAACTTTTTTTTATATCAAATACAAATCTATTCTAATATTAAAGTAAGATTCTATTAGATATATGGAAAATGTAACTTTCAACTTTTGGAAAATTGCCCTTCCCCTTCTTGAAGGTGCTAGAAGCTAATTTGCATTAGCTCTCCAGCAACTGCCTAGCATTACATGGCAGGCAGTAGGTGTGAAAACTGCTTGCAGAGCAGAAACAATAGCCTGGGAGTTGGGGAAGATCCCTCTCCTGACAGAAAGACAAGCTGGGCTGGGCTCAGTAATGTAATTAATTTGAAAGGGACTGTCCTGTCACCAGCAAATGTTATGTGACACTAGGAAAGACCAATATGTTATCCCCATAGTGAGCCGAGCACCAACCCAGCTGGAGGAAAGCTACCACCAGAGCGGGTTTAAAGTGACCACAGAGGAAGGGGATGCTTATTTCTATGGCCATATTGCTAGGTGAGGACACACGCTATGCACAAGAGAAGAGGTTCACCATCTTGCATTTCGAAAGTGACAAGCACCGTAGGATTGTTTTACAGTAGGGCAAACAGGAACTTTAATAGTGGGTAGGGCTGTGCCTTGGAACCTTTAACTCATTGGTTAGAGACTGTCCAGGAGTCACCCCCACCCACTCGCTGGTATTTCCTGTCAGTACCTACCTCACCAGTGATTACCTGACCTTGACTGGACTTTGCTGTGGGCTTCAGCCTGACAGTCTGACAGTCTCTAACTGCCCTCACTTAAGTCATGGGGCCTTAAAGTGTGTTCCAATGGGAAAATGTGAACAATAAGGTTTGGAAACTTTGAAAACATTTTCCTCCAGACCTTCATGGGAGCCTGCTTGAAAAGTATGCAACTGGCAGTTCCAGTGTGTTGTGCTGAATTTTAGTTTTGTTCCATTCAAGGCTCCCAGCATCTCTGAAAACCAGCAAAACCCCATTCTGTGCTGGGTCTTAATTTTTTTTTTGAGAAATCCCCAAAGCTCCTGAACTCTGGCAGGACCAACCTGTTTTAAGTATCCGGCCTTCAATTCCAGAGTGGTGGCTAAAAATAAGCAGCTGCCTGCTCAGGGAGGATTTTTGCCTCAAAAAATGACAAAGTTCTTTACTACACTGGGACTTGGAAACTCTTTTGAACATTTTGATGTCCAGACTTTCCTAAGGCCAATCTACTTGTATCCAACCAGAGCTTCATTGCAATCATTCTGAAAATGCTCCTATGTCTTGATCTACTTCTTCTATAGACTATCATTGGTGCTTTTTGCTTTTTGGTGCTGATTTAAGTTTAATGTTTAAAATATCATGTCTCTGGTTTCCCTTATTGGTTTTATGTTGTTTTGATCATATTTTACTCACATAACTGTCCTCTTTGTTTTTCAATTAGTTGTAGAATTGTATTGTGTTTTGTGTGAGTTTTTCTACTGTGTATACTTTGCTTCAATATCTTGCACATTGCCTTTGATTGAAGCATGATTGATTCATGTCATGTTACTTGGGATTGAGCACAGGCTTACTTTATTTAATTTTGGTGACATTATGTGGGTGGTTGACTTATCCTTTGAGTTGGGAATTTGTCCTTCCCAAATAATAATCTTCTTTACTAGTCCTGCTTATCTGTTTTGAGTACCATGAAGTGAACATTTGGCACAAGCCAACTTTTTCAAACTTCAAAACAAAGAAATAGTACTTATTTTCGCCAAACAAAATAACACATGTGACAGGGACTCTTGTCCAGTAATCCTGTGACATACAAACCATGTGACAGCATAGATAAGGCATTCTGCTCACCTTATTTAAATTGCACTGTGAGTATCTCCTAAGGATGAGGAGCTAATGGGACTAATCAGGATGTAGGAGGATCTCTCTCTGCAACACTACAGTTTCTCTACTCCTGAGTCTTTAGCTAAGCTAATGTTGAGCCTTAGAATTTCTCCGCTGGTTGTCAGTTAACAAACATTTTGTGCTTATTCGCAATGATAATTTTGATCATAAGTGTAAGTTTATGACCCAAAGTGTCTGTTTTGCAGCCCCCAGAAAGTTTTGAAGGATTTATAGCCAGCATAAATCTGTTTACAGGTGTCAATATGTCCTCTACCGGTGTGAAGTTCTCTGCACCAGTACATCCCGTCAATGGAAATGGAAATATGTGTTCCAAAATGTGGTCATCATCGTACTTTTGTGAACACCCACGATTGTACAATAGTGGGCATCCACAAACTCCTCTCATTCACCTTTCCACCCCTGGAATGGCAAGCTTTTTAAGGGGAATAGATCACCTCCAGGTTTGCTGGGGTATATATATGGGCAGGGATTTCTTCACAAGGAAGAATTATTTCCCCAGTGTGGAAAAAAGTGTGTTTGCACTAGAGGCCAAATACCCCAATTGCGAAGTCCTATGCAAAGGAGAATTCAGACAGAGGAGAATAGGATCTCGGGGGGAATCTCACATGATGATCTCAGAAGTATGTCTTGAAACCTGCACAAAGGGAAGCTTTTCAGCTTTTTAGGTGTTCTTCTGTAAATGTTTTGAGTTGCAGATACTCAGAAAATTACATACCACCCATAATTTTCTTACATTCTGTCCGAATCAGGTGGATAATTTTGAAATCCCTTTTATTAGATCTGTTATCCTTAGGGTGGTCTTCCCTAAAACTTTTTGCTTTTATACCTATTTTTGCTGAAATTTGTTTCTCTTGCCTAAGGACTCTACACACTTTGACACTGCTAACCAGTGCTATCGTTCTTATGTTCTCTTCTTTTAGCATTGTGAAATTGGCTTACACACAATTGGCATATTTAATTTCGTTATAAATTCCTAGTCAAGTGATAATACATGTACACAGGACCTGTAAATGAAAAATGAATTGCTACTGGTTGGCCTATAGCACCCATTGTGCCACCCACAGCGGCAGCCCTTTAAACGTATCTCCGGAATGCCATTAAAGCTTGTCCGAGCAGTCTTAAACTGCTAGGTCAACCTGGCAAAATAAACCACTTGCTGGGCCAAAACCTTCCTTTTAATACTTCTAGGTCACCCCTAAGGTAAGCCATAAACAGCCCATAGAGCAGGTACAGTGTATTTAAGAACTTGGACATGTCCTTTTACGTTTTGCATGTCCTAGTAGTGAAAAACTCTATAATTTGTTTTTCAATACTGCAAGGCCTACCTCTTCCATAGGATAACAATGGGATGCATTATTTCATTTAACAAGTCATAACTTTTACTTGGGAGTCTGTAGAACTGTTGAGTTTGGTATCTAAAGTATTGTAATTTAAAACCCTCTTTAATGGTAAAGTCAGATTTTAAGTAACAAGTCTGAAAATGCCCCTTTTCAAAAGTTGGAATTTTCTTGTGGTAACCATTTGGTGCCTGCATCCTGTATTCTAGGTCACATGACTAGGTGTAGTTGACACTTGGCCTTTGTGTGTTCCTCTCACACAGACACAATATAAAAGGACTGGGTCTTTGCAGAATGGAGATGATACAGAGCTATCCCCTACCACACGTACATTTCAAAGGCACTGCTTCAGCACACTCTCAAAGAATTTCACACTAGCCGTTTATGCCCACACACAGACTGGGACCAGGGCAGTGAGAAAGAAAACTCCTGACACTTCTATTGGGGGCTGGAAGGGAGTCCAAGTTTTCTACTGCCCGGAATAAAAATAGGACTCCCTGACCTACTATTCAGTACGGTACTGTACTCATGGATACTACAGAAAGAGGTCTGCCTGCTGCCATAAGACTACCCTCATGCCTGAGGCCTGCCCTTTTGTCTAAGAAGGAAACAGGACCTGCTCCCTTCATAACAGGCTGAGTGACTCCAAGGGTCAGGTGACTGACCTCCAGTTCTGAGCTACAGGGACACTATGGGGGTCATTACAACCCTGGCGGAAGGCGGAGAACCGGCGGTAAGACCGCCAACAGGCTGGCAGTCTTTCCTCAGCGTATCATGACTATGGCGGTTACCGCCATGGTCATCCGCCAGTTCTCCGTTCCGCCCGCCAGGGCGGAGACGACCGCCCGGCTGGAGACCTGGCTCTCCAGCCCGGCGGCCGTCACTATACCGCCGGCGGTATTTTGACCCGGCTTACCGCTGTGGATTTCCAGTGGTTGGAACCGCCATGAAATCCATGGCGGTAAGCACTGTCAGGAATTCCCTGGCACTGATAGGGGTCTCCCCCACCCCGACTCCCTCCCCTACACCCCCCACCACCCCTGCCACTCCCCAAAGGTGGCAGGGCCCCCCTCCCCACCCCGACCCCCAACATCACAGAACTCACACACACCCGACACGCACGCAGGCACCACCAACACGCACACACACCGACATACATGCCTACATCCACACACACAGTCAGACACGCACACCCACATACAAACATACACGCACACATCCATACAGACATACCCACAGACATACACGCACTCATTCCAAATACACGCAACACCCCCGCAAGCATACATGCACTCACACACCACGTCTACATACACACACGCACACCCCCATGCACCCACACAACACACAACACCCCCCCACCCCCCTCCCCTAACGGACGATCGACTTACCTGTTCTGTCGATCCTCCGGGAGGGGACGGGATCCATGGGGGCTGCTCCGCCGACACCACACCGCCAACAGAACACCACCACACCGGGGCGTGGCTGGGCCACGAAAGAAGATGGCCGCCTAAGTCCCGAGCTCCGCGCCGCAGTGGCCCCGAGGAGGCGGCGGGGCCCTATGGAGGCCGAAAAATCGCCTTAACGCACGCCGAAACCCTCCCACAACCTCGAGCTTCCGTCCGCACCTCAACAACTGGCCGCCGAGACCCTATCGGTCGACAGCACGCCTCAGAGGGAAAGGGGGAAAAATGGCCTACAGAGAGGGCGGAGCCACGTCTCCTCGACCAGAAAACCAGCTCTCTTAAGGACGGAGGAACCCAGTCCGGAAGACCCTGAGGAGCCTCCCAAAGTCCCAAAGCCCAGGACCTCCGATCTTGAGTGGGGACACGCTCCGGAGCATCGGGGGATCTAGGGTGCACAATATCGAGGTAGGCCCAACTGCGGGGGAGGAGCTGCGCTCTCGAGCCAAGAGAGGAGCCGGCCTCCCTACCATTACGGTGACTGGAGTCGCAGCCACAGTCCTTCGCATCCTATTTCCAAAGGGAGGTGGTGAGCATTTATCCTCTATTTGGCCCGGGAGAGGAAAGAAGACAATGCCGCGGAGCGGCGAGGGGAACAAGGTGAGGAGGCGAAGAGGCGAGGAGGGGCGAACCAGGACAGTAAACAATAGAAAGGAATAAAGACACGGAAACAAGAGAAGAAGGGGAGTAAGGGAAAAATAAAAGGAAGGAGGAAGAAAGAGCAAACAGAAAAGGGGAAGAAGAGAGCTAAGAACCAAGCTAGACAAAGAAGGAGAGGGGAGGCGAAAGGGGGGGAAAGAGGGAAAGAAAAACAAAACAGGAGGAGAAGACAGAAAGAAAGAAGAAACACACCAAAAAAGTCCCCCACCCCAACACATCCGGGAACAGAAAAAGGACCAAATAAATTACAGCCTCAACCCTAAAATCCCCCCAAAATAAAACAAAAAAAGAAGAGGAGGGGAAAAAGAAAAGGGAAAAAAAAAAAAAAAGAGAGAATATCAAAAGTCAGAACAAGACAAGAGCCGGCTGACTGCGTAACACTGCTTTCGCCAGACTCCGAGGAAAACTCCGGAACCAGCTGGACAACACACGCAGACGGACGAAGCGATGCCCGGCAGCAAAACAAACCAGAAACCCACTGGTAAGTCGGCACGACAATCATTATTCTCCAAGGCTCTCCATCACAAGCGTCCAATATCTACGATAACAGGACCTCACTCACCACCCTCCCCAACACAATCCACCACAATGTCTGACAAGGAACAATCCATAACCATGGAAAAAATACTACAGGAGATCACCGCTGTCAGCCGCCGAATAGAGGGAATGGACGCTTCTCTGTCTTCACTGACCCTGGAAACCAAATCTATGAGATTAGACATTGCAGGTTTTCAAACCAGGGTGACAGGCTTGGAACACCGCATGGGCTCATTAGAAACGCAGATGACCACTTATCGAGACAGAGACCAAGACCTCCTTTACCTTAGGAGTAAACTCACAGACCTAGAGGATAGGAGCCAAAGAGATAACATTCGCCTACTGGGAATCCCGGAGCATGAAGAAGGTACAGACATGCAGCCCTTCCTGGGCTCCGTTCTCCCCAAACTAACCTCCCTGGACTTCGACCCACCGCTGGAATTCCAAAGAGCACACAGAGTAGGCCCGAAACGTTCTGATACATCTTTAAGACCCAGACCGATAATCGCTTGTCTATTACGTCACAACCATGCCCGACAGATATTACAAACGGCGCGTAAACAGGGCCCTTTCCGGATAGGCCAACATGACATCCGAATAACAGCTGATTACTCCAAGGACACCAACGAACGAAGAAAAGCCTTCCTAGCTCTAAGACCTCGACTTCGCCAAATGGGGATGAAATTCTGCCTCTTCGACCCCGCCAGAATGTGGGTCACAAATAACAGTATATCCAAAGACTTCTATAATCCAGACGAACTGAGCCTTTTCCTTGACTCTTTTCAACATCAGCCTTTGGACTCTACCAATCCAGACTGTTCACAAGATACGGGGAGAGAAAACAAAGGGGGAGGACTCTTACCCCCGGGCCCAGAGAAAGAAGGCCCGCTCCATCATGACACCGACCTCAATCAAAGGGGCAGGGACGCAGAGAGGCTAGCCAGACTACACGACGACAGGGGTCAGGCTCTCCACGCTGTGGCAACCTACAACCAACTGTCAGAAAGAGACAAATCCAGATCACCTCTAAAACCAATGACTGTACCCCCCTGAGACACCGATCCCTCGTTGGGTGCATGTTAGATGATTACAAGACATTGAAACTGGAACGACGAGAACTCACGGAAGGATGAGTACAAGCCCGGGTTTTGTTTGTAACCATTATTACTTAACAATCGTCAATAACCTTTTTAACAACATTAGATGACCATAATGTTTACATGTTCTACAAGATAACACGGGGCTTTATTCTATAACACTGTTGCATAGACATCCACTGTATAAGACGAAACGCACAAGCCGGATCTTGCAGACCCCACAGGTGATGCAAACACATACATCGGGACCTTGCTCAGTAGGGACAAGTTCCAACACCTAAAGAGAAGCTACCATTCAACCCCTCACAGCACTACTACAATATAGAATATTCGACAACACAACACCACACAATAACAACAAGACTACATGAACAGGCCCGATCCTGCAGACAAGTCGTAATGCTGTCCCCTCTCAGCTAAATCTACCACCCTCCACTTCTCCCTTAAACGGACGTTCCGGGAAACGAAACGAATGTAATATAATCTACATGCAATAATACACATCCCGACGATCACTAGAGTACTGCCACAGGGGACGATAAGATATAATACAACACAACATTACATATTACGGAGGTGCACCACTACTTCTTACGGGAACACTATGGGGGTCATTCTGACCCTGGCGGTCATTGACCGCCAGGGCCAACGACCACGGAAGCACCGCCAACAGGCTGGCGGTGCTTCCTGGCCAATTCTGACCGCGGCGGTAAAGCCGCGGTCAGAAAAGGGAAACCGGTGGTTTCCCGCCGGTTTTCCCCTGGCCAAATGAATCCTCCATGGCGGCGCTGCAAGCAGCGCCACCATGGGGATTCCGACCCCCTTCCCGCCAGCCTGTTCCTAGAGGCTGGCGGGAACGGGTGTCGTGGGGCCCCTGGGGGCCCCTGCACTGCCCATGCCACTGGCATGGGCAGTGCAGGGGCCCCCTAACAGGGCCCCAGCAAGATTTTCAGTGTCTGCTTGGCAGACACTGAAAATCGCGACGGGTGCCACTGCACCCGTCGCACCTCAGCAAATCCGCCGGCTCCATTCGGAGCCGGCTTCATCTTTGCTGGGGCTTTCCCGCTGGGCCGGCGGGCGATCTTTTGCAGATCGCCCGCCGGCCCAGCGGGAAAGTCGGAATGCCCCCCGCGGTCATCTGACCACGGGGCGGTGTTTGGGCGGTTTCCGCCGCCCGCCGGGGTCGGAATGACCCCCTATATCTCCATGGAGACATGACAAACAGGTCGACATTCATACGTATTCCCCAGAATCCTCCCCATGAGGGGGATGCAACCCCCCCATATACTCGCGATGACACCTGAACACGTAGATGATGAGCAGTAGACCAACCACTTGTATACGCAACCCATGTTCCACCCTTCAATAACAACACCCACCCCGGGGCTGGTCCCACGACATATAAACTAATAGAATGTAATAAGATTACCTGTGTGGAAATAAGTTATATTGCGTTACGTTATGCTATATTATACTATGTTATGTTATACAAATTAACAGATTGCAGTGACATTATGCTGTTTGACATTATGGGGGTGATTCTAAGTCTGGCGGGCGGCGGAGGCCGCCCGCCAGACTTCCCCCTCCAAAATACCGCTCCGCGGTCGGAAGACCGCTGAGGGTATTCTGGGTTTTGCACTGGGCTGGCGGGCGACTGCCAAAAGGCCGCCCGCCAGCCCAGTGCAAAACTACCTTCCCACGAGGACGCCGGCTCCGAATGGAGCCGGCGGAGTGGGAAGGTGCGACGGGTGCAGTGGCACCCGTCGCGAATTTCACTGTCTGCAATGCAGACAGTGAAATTCTTTGTGGGGCCCTCTTACGGGGGCCCCTGCAGTGCCCATGCCATTGGACGATCAAAACCTCACCCGTTGTCACTTACCTGCAGAAATGGGGCCGGCACAGAGGAGTTATGGCCGGTCTATACGCAGAGATTACGAACCATCTTTACTCGCAACCCCTCCTAGAACGACTGCGTCTCAGATGGCAAGATCGACTAGCGATAGCCTACACAGTAGAAGATTGGCAAGACATAATCGAAGCCCTAGACAGAGGGGTCCACGAGGCCCGCCTGAAATTCTGTCTCTTCAAAATCCTCCAGGACTGGTACTGGACCCCCACAAAACTCTTCAGGGCAGGTCTGATACCACATGCGAGGTGTTGCCGATGCCCAGGGCTCCATTGTGATCTACTTCATATTCTGTGCCACTATCCGACGATACAGCCCCTATGGGAAGCTGTGTTCCAGAAACTTAGGGATTTCATATCAATACCAAACCCGTCACCGATAACACTCATTATCTTACACGACATGCACCCATACCCCTCCCCCCAAAACGACTACTTCACACGGCAATTGCCACAGCGAAAATCTGTATTCTTCAACACTGGAGGTCTGCTGTTGCCCCAACACCAACGGAATGGATGACAGCCATGTTCCAAACAGCTACCCATGAGCGAGTCATTTATAACCTACAGGATCAAGCTGCCCTATTTACAGAAATTTGGAGCCCCTTCCTGACAAGACCATGAGGCAGCTGGCTGATGGTCAGTGGATGGCAGTTGACACCTCACCATCTTCCTTTCTCTCCTTCCCTCGCTTCCCTCCCTGCTCTCGTACCCCTTTCCTCCACTCCAGAGACTATTCATCCCAGAGAACATCCTTTACACCATGCCATATCGACCCGCTTAAATACGTACTAGAAACTATCTTTCTTGGTTTTGCTCGATCAGAGGCTAACTGTCCAACATTAGTAGGCAAAACCGGATTCTTTATACATCTAATCCTGAATCTACACAGATACTCTCCCTTGTCTACCCTCCCCTGGAATGGCCTTCTCCCCCCCATAAATATATCCTCTTGGCCCACCCTACAATACACGTTGATAAATGTATCACATGGCACAATCCTAATAGATAGTCGGTAAATGACGAGGAACAACCGGAATATTAATCTAATAACCCAGAAACACGGAGCCAAAATATTTGCCTTTCCCCCCTAATATTCTACCTAACCCTCCTACTTCCCCGTTCTCCTCTCTATCACTCTTCTCTCTCTCCTGCTCCCCTCTATTACAATTTGACCCCCCAATAACCTCTACCCCCTTCCTCGCACCCTCCCTAATTTTCAAACCATAGTCTATGTCGACGAATCAATGTACCTATTAGACAATGTACATTCAGATATCATTTGTAAAATTACCATCTGAACCACGGATTACTGAAAAATGTCAATGCATACTGTGTATCGTCTTATATTTTTCTCTAAAATAAAAAAATTACTAAAAAGAACACCGCCACACCGAATCACAGGACGTGATTCGGTGGGCGGTGTTCTGTTGGCGTGGCGGTGAAGGTGGAGCAACCTCCACTTCCCCGCCGCCCGCCAGTTTGGCTGTTGGCGGCTCTCCATCGGAAAAAGGACGGAGAGCAGCCAACAGTCATAATACGCCGAGTGGCAAACCGCCACTACTGGCGGTCTTCCGCACGGCGGTCCCTCGGCGGTCTTGTAAAAAGACCGCCGAGGTTTTAATGACCCCCTATATGCCCAAGAAGCCTTCCCACACTACCTAGCTGATCTGCTGCATTTGACCTGCTTAGACCTGCAACTAGACCTGCCTTGGCCCTCCTGTTCGGGGCTGGAGTGGGTTGCTGATCCCCATTTTGTGTCTCCCCAGGTCCTGGGTCTTTGGCTGGCATCCACGAGAGCTTCTCTTGGCATAACTGAAAGATCCACAAAATCTGGGGAAAAGCTATGTGAAGCCCTGCAAATCATTGCCACACAGATGCCAGCTTCATTGAATCTGGCGCCTAGTGACACAAAGCCCCGCAAAAAGCCTCAGCGCACAGCTTCCAACCTCATCAGAATTGATGCCAGGCTATACAAAGCCCTTCAAAGCCTTGCTGCACAGGTGCCAGCTTTATCGGAACCAAAGCTGCATGATGCCAAGGCCCACAAAGCCTTAGTGCATAGCTTCATTGGAACCAACACCACGTGACGCAAAGCCTCACAAAGCAATACCACTCAGACCATGCACCAAGGACATAAGGTATAATTCTAAGCAAGACAAACTTGGTCCTGTGCCCGGTCTGTGCTCCATCATGGTTGGCCTGAAACGTGTGATTTTGTCCTACTCCAGATTGACCAGATACCCTCAGTTGACACTTTGCACCTTTTGCCGCTATTTTATCTAAACGTTTAAAATTGCAAATCTCCAGTTCTACTGATTGAACTTTTACTCAATTTTTCGAAATGGGTGTGGGATTTTTCTGGTGTTGTGGTTGCACTTTATTACTGTTTACATACTGCATAAATACTTTACACATTGGCTTGAGTTAAGCCTGACTGTTTTTGTACCAAGCTACAAGAGGGATAAGCACAGGTTAATTTAGTGACTTTTTGTGGTTCACCCTGATGTGGACTGTGGCTGTTGCCTGAGAAGGGCTCACAGCCCTTCAATCATCTACCCAGTTTCTCACTCCTACATATTTTTCACAAACAATAGCATCATGAACTCCCTATGTTACCAGCTTTAGCAGAGGTGGATGCCATCTAGATTCTAAAATGAAAATTTAGATTTTTGCTTTATTTAGCGCTTATGATTTTGATCATAGACTGCTGTTTTTCAATCAGAGGCAAGAAGATAGTGAGATAGCACTGTGGGCTGGTGGAACAAATGGAACATGTGAACACGATAGAAAGTTAGGGAGGGCATGTGAGATTAATAATAGATAGATGGATAAGATGATGAGGGATTTATGATAGAATGATGGCTGATGATTGGAAAGATGTAAAATGAGGATAGTCAGATGGATTTATTTAGAGGAATTCGGATGGATGGCTGGATGGATTTATTTAAAGAAATTTGGATGGATGGATGGATGAGCAGAAAAAAAGAAAAACAAAGAATGGATGGAGAGAAAGGTGGATGGAGAGGGGAATAATGGATAGATAGAAGGATGGGTGGGTGATGGATGGAGAGAAGAATGGATGGATTAAGAGAAGTATAAGTAGACGGATTGGAAAGCATGGTTGTGTCTAATAATGGATGAAGAAGAGACAGCTGTATGGTATGAAAAGAGGAATGATAGCTGGAAGGATGAATGAAAAGGCAAAAATAATGAAAAAGAAAGGAAAGAAAGATGAAAGACAAAAAATCCTTAAGAGACAGAAGATATGAAAGAAGAAAAATACTGAAAGAAGGATAGATAAAAGGAAGGAAAAATCAGAATTTCCTCGTGGAAAGCAATAGGCTTAAATGACTGCTGTGCCTGCTCGATTTAAATGGTCGCTCACTGCTAATTGCGATATGGTTCAAAGTGGGGGTTATTTTATTTTTCTGGCTACTCCCTTGCTCATAAGGCAGTAGCTTGTACTAAATCTTTATAACTTATGCAGAAGCGTGTACCAGGCCTTCGTACCTAAGGTTCCGTGATCAACCCTGTGCCTCACTCCGTACACCTCAGTGCATATTACTTGATCTGCTAAATATTCCCCGTTCCACTTCACCAGATCAGAATATAGCTCACTTTCTGGTATATGCACCACTCTCTGGAATGCCCTTCCTACATACTCTGACTTCTATAAGAGTCAATTATTTCACAAGAGGTTTAAAATCTCCTTTTTCAAGATCATTCGACAGCTAAAATAGTTGTGTTTCCTCTTGTTTAGTTTTAGAATGTTTCTTGTAAATTGTCTATTCTGAAAATTTCTGTTTCCTTCATTCAACTGTGGCTCAGATCTGCAACCCTAACATCCCAAGAAGCAGCCTTCTCTAGGCTCATGCTACCCATGCAACTCTCCTTTTGAGCCTCATAATGGCGTCATAAAACAGTCCAACAAATCTATTCTAGACTGAGGAACTTGCGTGTCTTCTCCTCCTCCTCTTCTCTGTTCTGTGGCGCAAAGTTATCTGAATGACTGTGCCACATGTGAGGCTCTGGTCTTCGTCCAAACTCGGACAGAGGAAGCGAGACATGAGCAGCACCAAGGAGTGGAGCAGGTGGCAGTACACAGACATCGCCTTCTACCCAGCTCTTGCATCTGTTGCCTGCACTGTGCCCTTTGTGCCCAGGAAAAGATAGGCATGAGCGGTGGCTGGCAGGGGGGGTTCTCTGTCAGACATTGATCTTTTCGGTTCTGATCCCAGGAAAAGAAAGCAAAGGAAAAACAGAAAATAAAGAAAAACATACATTTTAAGAATCCATGACAAAAAAAGCATTGACAGTTATGAAAAAAAAAAAAAAACACCATTGACGCTTACAGAAGCACACAACAAATTCAAAGGTGTACCATGTTAAAACGAAAGGGATCAGTAACAATCATTGGTAAAGCCCACAGGTCAGGCAACGTATCAATGCTAGCAAGCACAGGCATGCACTAATGCATTTTTAATTTCCAGTGGGCTAAATTGGCCTTTAATTCTTCTTAAGCCACAAAGTACCCGGGAAGTTGACGACATTAGCGCCTAGTATTTACAATTCACCAACAGCATTATTAGGTACCATAGTAATTATAGAATTTTTGAGGTATGTGGTTTGTGTTTGTCTACGTGTGTCTGTGTGTTTGCAGGCGCGCAACATCCATCGGCCCCTCTATCGTGTGCCGTGACCGGGCTGAAGTTGTGTTGGTGTCTGCCACAGTCAAAGCCTGGGAGAAGTATGGCTGTCGAAGCCAAAATAAACATTTTCATTTCTCTGTCACTGGGACAGAAACCTTCAGCTTATCTTGCTGTTGCAGTGCTCTAAAAAGGTGATGGTGGATCAAAAGTGATTTACAACATCAAGGACAAACACCCGACAGTGGGGGTTCTAATTGTGCAAGGCAGTGTGCTTTACTGATTATGAATGTTTTGAAGGGAGACAATACTTGACAGTTAACCTGGTATGTGAGACTGCACCTGTATGCACTTCAAAGACAATCTCTAGCAACGTCCTGTGCTTCTAAGCAGACGAGGCAAAAATTGCAAATTGTCTTGACTTGTAATCACATTTATTTAGTGCTTACTACTCCTGAGGGTTAATAAGAACTAAATAAAAGCAAAAAAGGTAAGAAATAGTTTTTTTTTCTTTTTAAATGCAGTGACCATGGGGCAGTTGGAGGTAGGGGTGTTTGTGGTTCTAAAAATGCCAAGTACTGATTAAAAACATCAGAACTTGAAAAATGATGTTGGCAGATTAGGGCTGGGGTGGGTGGATAGCAAAGCTGGTCAGTGGGTAGAAGTCCCAACCCCCTATTTAAAATGATCCTTGCTGCCTGTCATTTTCTATTTGAGCAGTTTTATATAGAGCAAACCCAGCATAAAGGCATCAGAGCGTTTTACATGAGCACCAGATTACATTACACAAAATCAGATTTTTTTTTAGGTGAAAGGAGAGTATTGATTTGCCCTAGTTCACAGGGTGTTGAGTTGACGCTCGGATTCAAACATCGTTCCCCAGTTCTTAAGTTAGCAATTCCAGCCATTAGCTGCATCTGGGGTGTAATATTACCCTGACGTTTACCCAATGTTTTGTTTTTTTAAACTTGCCTCACTCATACTCACTCTGTCTCACAATGAGACCCAGATTAACACATATTTTGCACTGGGTTTGCATTACAAAATTGATGCAAACCTACGCAAAATGTTTTTTTAACATACTTTCCAGTGCAAAACTTGTTTTCCTCTGAAAAGTTGCCATATAGTAACCCAAGGCACTGCTTTCTGTTTCTCAGTGAAAAGGGGGCATTCCATGGGTGGTACATAGGTGTCCTATGCAGCAACCCATGGTTTTTGACGCAAAACCCTATCTACTGACCATAGTAGATAGTGTTTCCCACCCAAAAATATATAAATGCCACTTAAAAGCAGGTGTTCAAAGGAGAAATGCTTTTTTTTTCCTGCTATGTTTTTTTCATTTTGTATGTGCACTGTACTCTATGGCACACATCCGAAGTAGGTAAAGTTTTCAAATTATTTAAATCAAAGTATTTTGTACTGGAAGGGCACTCAGTGCAAATCCTATGCAAGACTCAGACAGACACAGTTGCACTATGGCACAAAGATGTCTGTGCGTGTGGCGCTCAGCAATCTAATTATGGCCCAGCGCTAGGGAACTAGGCTGGACTGGCTGTACCAGGCATCAGGCATTTCCCTGGGAGGCTGGAAGGATGGGGGACTGCTTTTGTTATGGGGCCAGTTTTGTAGCAGTGCAGCAGGTTTAAAAGGACTGCAGAGTTCTTTTTATACCCAACACTATTCAACAACAGTGAGAGTTCAAAGATATCTCTGGTGATTAACGTACCTGCTGGAGAGAGATCAGAATTTTGTCTAGTGGCAGATTTGACTCTTATAAGGTAGCACAGAGAGTTAATATGCCTGCTGAAAAAAACTTGTCCTGATTAAAAATGTTCGAACTTGAAAAAATATGTTGGCAAAATAGAGGTGGTGTGGGTGGATTGCAAAGATAGGCAGTGGGCAGCAGTTCCAAACCCCTAGGTTAAATGATCCTTGATTCCTGTCATTTTTTATTTATGCAGTTTTATATAGAGCAAAACCGGTCTAAAGGCATCAGGATGTTTTACATGAGCACCAATTACAGTACACAAAATCTGATTATTCTTAGGCACAAGGAAATTAATTAATTTGCCCAGGATCACAGGATGGTGAGTTGATGCTGGGATTCAAACATCATTCCCCAGTTCCTAAGTTGGGAATTCTGGCCGTTAGGCCATGTCTAGTCAGTTAGTATTAATGTCAATGATGGCTGGTGTTCTTTGAAAGTGATGGGTTGTAGGATCAAGACTGATTTGCATATGGCTGGGTCCAAACTCGGGTGGCATGGTGAGCAAAAGAACAAAGGATTAAACTCAGGTCTGTTACTGGGGATGAGTGTTTGAAAAGTTTCAACACTCTGTCCATCATCCTTTTGTGTTGCTAAAGTTGCCCTAAGTGGGAAGGGTATTCCCAGACATGGGTCCCTTGCTCACTGTGCCACTGGATTTAAGCTATCCTGGCTGATGAATGGTGATACTCTGAAATTGATCTCATGATGCCTGTTTCCTGTTTAAGGAGGACTTGGCCCATGGGTCAAGACTGATTTGCATATGTCTGGGTCCAAACCGGGGTGCCAGGGTGAGCAAAAGAGTGATGGATTAAACCCAGATCTATGACTGGGGGTGAGTGTTTGAAAAAGTTTCAACACTCCATCCATTATCCTTTTGTTTTGCAAAAGTTGCCCTAAGTGGGAAAAGTATGCCCAGATGTGGGTCCCTTGCTCACTGTGCCTCTGGATTTAAACTAGCCTTGCTGATGAAGTGTGATACCCTCAATCTGTCCCAGGATGCTTGTTTCTGGTCCAGGGAGGACCTGGCCTGGTGGCTCGGGCTGAACTGTTCCCATGGGGAATAGGGTCATGACTGATTTGCATATGGCTGGGTCCAAACTGGGGTGGCATGGTGAGCAAAAGAACGATGGATGGATTAAACCGAGATGTGTGACTGGGGATGAGTGTTTGAAAAGTTTCAACACTCGGTCCATCATCCTTTTGTGTTGCTAAAGTAGCCCTAATTGGGAAAGGTATGCCCAGACGTGGGTCCCTTGCTCACTGTGTCACTGGATTTGAGCTAGCTTGGCTGATGAAGGGTGATACCCTGAAATGGGTCCCACAATGCTTGTTTCCGGTCCAGGGTGGACCTTGCCTGATGGTTCAGGCTGGACTGTTCCTATGGGGAACAGGGTAAAGACTGATTTGCATATTGGTGGGTCTAATCTGGGGTGGCATGGTGAGCAAAAGAACAATGGAATAAATCCAGATCTATGACTGGGGGTGAGTTTTTGAAAAGTTTCAACACTCCATCCATCATCCTTTTATGTTGCTAAAGTTACCCTTAGTGGTAAGGGTATACCCAGACGTGGATCCCTTGCTCACTGAGCTGCTGGATTTAAGCTAGTCTGGCTGATGAAAAGTGATATTCAGAAATTGATCTCCAGATGCTTGTTTCTAGTCCAGGGAAGAACTGCCCTGGTGGTTTGGGTTGGACTGTTCCCATGGGGAACAGGGTCAAGACTCATTTGCATATGGGTGGGTCCAATCTGGGTGGCATGGCGAGGAAAAGAAAAAGGGATTAAACTCAGATCTGTGACTGGGGCTGAGTGTTTGAATAGTTTTAACACTCTGTCCATCATCCTTTTGTGTTGCTAAAGTTCCCCATAGTGGGAAGGGTATGCCCAGATGTGTGTCCCTTGCTCACTGTACCACTGGATTTAAGCTAGCCTGGCTGATGAAGGGTAATACCCTGAAACCGGTCCCAGGATGCCTGTTTCCAGCCAAGGGAGAACCTGTTCTGGCAGTTTGTGCTAGACTGTTCTGATGGGGAACAGGGTCAAGACTGATTTGCATATGGCTGAGTCCAAACTGGGGTGGCATGGTGAGCAAAAGAATGATGGATTAAACCCAAATCTGTGACTGGGGTTAAGTGTTTGAAAAGTTTCAACACATCGTCCATCATCCTTTTGTGTTGCTAAAGTTGCCCATAGTGGGAAGGGTATGAAGGTATGCCCAGACGTGGGTCCCTTGTACCACTGGATTTAAGCTAGCCTGGCTGATGAAGGGTGATACCCTGAAATAGGTCCCAGAATGCTTGTTTGCAGTCCAGGGAGGACCTGGTCTGGCGGTTCGGGCTGGGCTATACTCCTGGGGAACAGGGTCAAGACTGATTTGCACATTGTTGATTCCAAACTGGGGTGGCATGGTGAGCAAAGGAACAATGGATTGAACCCAGACCCGTGACTGGAGGTAAGTGTTTGAAAAGTTTTGACACTCCGTCCATCATCCTTTTGTGTTGCTAAAGTTGCCCTAAATGGGAAGGGTATGACCAACCGTGGGTCCCTTTCTCACTGAGTTGCTGGATTTATGCTAGCCTGCCTAATGAAAGGTGATACCCAGAAATTGATCCTAGGTTGCTTGTTTTTGGTCCAGGAAAGAACTGGCCTGGTTGTTCGGGCTGGACTGTTCCCATAGGCGATAGGGTCAAGATTTATTTGCATATGACTAGGTCCAAACAGGGGTGACATTGTGAGCAAAAGAAAAATGGATTAAACCCAGATCTGTGACTCGGGTGAGTGTTGGAAAACTTCCAACACTCCGTCCATCATCCTTTTGTGTTGCTAAAGTTGCCCTAAGTGGAAAGGGTGTGCTCAGATGTGTGTTCCGTGCTCAGTGGGCCACTGGATTTAAGTTAGCCTGGTTGATGAAAGTGATATTCTGAATCAGGTCCCAGGATACTTGCTTCTAGTCCAGGGAGAGCCTGGCTTGGTGGTTCAGGCTGGAGTGTTCCCATGGCGAACAGAGTCAAGACCGATTTGTTCATGGCTGGGACCAAACTGGGGTGGTTTGGTGAGAATGGAATTATATCCGGATCAGTGACTGGGGGTGAGTGTTTGAACACTCCGCATGTCCTCCTTTTATGTTGCCATAATAGTGGTGTAATATAACCTTGAAGATCACCCCATATTTTTTAAAATTTTGCTTCATTCATACTAACTCTATTTCACACTGAGACCCAGAATAACACCTATTTTGTACTGGGTTTGCATCGCAAAGGTGACACAAAAGGTGCCAAAATGGTTTTTAATGTACTTTTCAGTACAAAACCTGTTTTTCACTGGAAAGCTGCCTGAAAGTAACACATGGTGCTGCTTTATGTTACTCCACATCAGTGGGGTGTTCCATGGGTGATAACTAGGGCCCGTATTTATACTTTTTGACGCTAAACTGCGCTAATGCAGTTTAGCGTCAAAAAGTTTTGCGCCGGCTAACGCCATTCTGAAGCGCCATGCGGGCGCCGTATTTATTGAATGGCATTAGCCGGCGCTAGCAGACCGGCGCTGCCTGGTGTGCGTGGAAAAAACCCACGTACACCAGGCAGCGCCGGCGTTGGGGAAAATGGCGTTAGGGCGTCTTAAAATGGTGCAAGTCAGGTTGACGCCCAAAAATCGCCTCCACCCGATTTGCGCCATTTATAACGACGCCCAGACGCCATTTATATGACTCATGTCTTAGTAAAGACAGGAGTCATGCCCCCTTGCCCAATGGCCATGCCCAGGGGACTTATGTCCCCTGGGCATGGTCATTGGGCATTGAGGCATGTAGGGGGGCGCAAATCAGGCCCCCCTATGCCCAAAAAATATATTAAAAAAATAAAAAATTATACTTACCTGAACTTACCTGAATGTCCCTGGGATGGGTCCCTCCATCCTTGGGTGTCCTCCTGGGGTGGGCAAGGGTGGCAGGGGGGGTCCCTGGGGGCATGGGAGGGCAGCTGTGGGCTCATTTTGAGCTCACAGGTCCCTTAACGCCTGCCCTGACCCAGGCGCTAAAATCCGGCGCAAATGCGGGTTTTTTTGCCCCGCCCACTCCCGGGCGTGATTTTTGCCCGGGAGTATAAATACGACGCATTTGCGTTGCAGTCATTTTTTTAGACGGGAACGCCTACCTTGCATCTCATTAACGCAAGGAAGGCGTTCATGCAAAAAAATTACGCTCTTTCCTCATACTTTGGCGTTAGACGCGTCTAACGCCAAAGTATAAATATGGCGTTAGTTTTACGCCGAATTTGCATCGAAAAAAACGACGCAATTTCGGCGCAAATGGAGTATAAATATGCCCCTAGGTGTTCCCAGGCACCCACCCATGGCTTTTGCTGCAAAATCCTATCAACTAAAAATAGCAATTAGGGCCAGATTTATAATTTTGGCACAAAACTGTGCAGACAGCACCCAGGAGTCATATTTATACTATGACGCTGGGGGGTGCCTCAAACAGGTTAGAGTCAAAATTCTTGACGTGAACCATTGCGCCTTGTCGTAAGGGAAAATGACATTAATGCCAGAAAAATTATTCTAACCTGCTTTAAGACACATAAACATGTTGCAAAACGGAAATGCACCATTTTTACCATTAACGTTAAAAACAGACGCTAATGCTGAAAACAGTGCAAAGGAAAGGCAGAATGGAGCCAAAAAGCCAGGAGAGGCCCCAGGGTGACCCCAGTCAACCAGAAACTAGCCAGGAGGACACACACAAGACCCAGTGGAGGGAGAAGAAAAGGAGAAAGTGTTGTTTCAGTGCAGAGGAGCATGAAATACTGGTGAGAGAGGTGACGGAGCATCAACATCAACTCTTCTTCACCTCAAAATTGCCAATTGGTAGGAGAGAGGGAATCTGGCATCAGATAGTAAACAAGATTAACAATGTGGCAGAGGTGAGGAGAACCCTACTTGAGTACAAGAAACGCGGGCATGATAGCAAGCGAAGGACAAAGGAAAAAATGGCAAGGAACACGAAGGCAGCACTGCAAACTGGAGGTGGTAGTCCAGCACCACAAGAGGACCTGGACGAGATGGTTGCAGCGGTCATCCCAGAGGAACTGGTTACTGGAATTGCAGGACAGGACAGTGCAGACTACATGGAAACACCATAAATACAGAGTAAGTTGCATGGGGAAAATGAATGCTAAATTGTGAAGTGCAAGAAGGGGGAGGCACATAGGACACACACAATGCATGTCAAAGGAGCACAGAGATAAACATTGCACATGAAGCAAGTTTCACCATGCTGACGTAAGCTACATATGTACCTACGCCTTGGTAATTCCATGCACCACAACAAATACACAACCTGGACATATGTCAATCACCATGGCTAAATACCTATATGTACATATGCAGCACATGGGATGGATGGCATGTCTAATGACCGTGCCTCTGACTGTGTCATCACAACATCCCTTGCATATAGTCAAATTAACTCTACCAACACAACAAAGACATCAGAGACTAGGAAGTCAGTCAAGATCATTCCCAGGGTTACGTCATGGTGGTGTCCCTTGCAGTAACACCTTGCAACTACCTTGCCTCATTGCCCAAACATGTGTGCTGCATCTTACAGCACACAATTCATTGCAACTGTCCCAACAGTACTCAGACATGTGCCAGTAGCACCACCACCCCACACATTAACAACACATCCACATAAGGCAGCCAGCACTCTATCATGCATTGAGGGTGCCACTGGGTGCAGTCAAAAAAAATCAGAAAAGGTGCTGGGGGAATAGACGGGTGGCCTTGTATCACTGGTAACATGCCACTACGCAGAGCAACTATATTGGTGTAGTGTGGAACCACAAATATTGATACTGATCAGAAATATGCACTATAGAAAATATGTACCACAGATGGCAAACTGTAGGTCCCAAAAGATACAGGCTGAGCCCACAACTACTCTGACACAATCATGTGAGACACATAGGAATGGGGAAATATCCACACACATACAACACATGGTGGATGACTGTAAACATAATGGTGTATAATTCCACATTGACGGGTGGGGGATGGTGCATGGGCAAGTCTGGTGTTGGTGAGACTGCCAGTGCAGTGTACCCTTTGCAGTTGGCAATATGAGTCACATGCTGGGATGGTGGGTGGAAATCTCTCTGCTCATGGTAGCTCTGTGGGGCACTTAGCACAACATTGTTGTTGAAACCAATAGAGTCAGTGCCAGTCTTGGGGTGCATTGTGTGTGACAGGACACGCTGCTCTTAGCCCTGCAAATCAGGCAGTGGAAAGGGCAAAGGGGCAGGGCATGGGACCCCCCTACACTGCCCATGCCAGGTGCACGGGCTATGCAGGGGCACCCAGGGGCACACCACATCACCAAAAACCTTTGCATGGGGGTTTCACTGCCACACAAGGCTGGTGGAAAAGCGGGAACATACCTGGAGGGTAGCGTTGATCGTAATACTGGTCTGGTGTCACAAGACAGGTGGCATTGCCAGTCTGTAAGCTGCTGGAAACCTGCCAGTGCAAGGCCATTGGCCCATGAGGAATTCCCCACTAACAACATGTGCCACTTCCACCTGCACTGTTGAGGGTGGTCATATAGACAATGGCAGTCAGGTGGTCATAGGATTGCTACACTTCTAATGAGGGACCAGTATGGCTACCTGCAGAATCACCATCAAACTAGCTCCAGGCCCTGACCTAAGTTCAACTCCAGTTAACTGGCTATGTCCATAAACTCATTTACCATCAGACACTATCATATACAAAATGATGTACACAGCAAAAAATGATACCCATGCTGGCCATCCCTGGGTCTACCCCTGTGCCTGTGTCAATTTAGCTGCACTGCCACTGTGCTGCATCTCTAGCATCATAGTGCAAGGATGGCTGCATTGAGGTGGAGATTATAGTTGCATAGGAAGGAGCACCTTCCAGCATTGACAGAAGATGAAATGGAAATCTGCTAGATCCATGTGTGCTGTGCAATGTAGAGCACATACACATACATCAACATAAGTAGCTATCAAAGGAAACAACAGCATAGAGTATTGGCAAATTCGGGGCGTGGCCAAGCCACTAAACATGGCGGACGCGAGCTTCTAGAGCTCCGCGCCGCACCGGATAATCCGAATCAACTGGGGGTGAGCGGGGGTGCTCTGCTCCTCCGCGACTTGAGTCGGAGCCTGGGAGGCTCGGGGGCCCGGACGGGCCTTTTGTGGACCCCCCCCGGCGTGTTGAGGAGGCGGGACTGTACCGCGGCCGCATGGGCCGCACCTGAAATAGACACCCACGCTCGAGGAGAAAGGGTCTCTCCGAGCAGAAGAAGAGGCGGCCCTGCACTTCTGCAGGCTGCGTTCGTGCCCCGGGCCGCGAGGTGAGACGACCCGGAGGTGGGGAGCAGCCTGTGTTGACGAGGCTGCTGCGACCGCGCATACCGCGCACATGGGCCGGGCTGCCGGGTGGGGTGCGCTGCTCCCTCGCGGCCTGGGCCGGAGCCTGGGAGCCCTTGGAGGCCCGGGTGGGCTGTGAGTGGACCCTCCGGCGTGCCGCAGCGGCAGGGCTGTGCTGCCCCGGGAACTGCACTCGAGACTGGTGCTCCAGGACATGGCACTCAGAGAGCAGGAGGCCCCCCTACGCAGGAGGAGAGGCGGCCTTGCTACCACGCGGGCCGCACTTGAGACCTGGGCCGTGGGAATTGGCGGCCCGAAGGTGAGAAGCGGCGTAGGCTGGTGGGGCCACCGCGACCCCACATACTGCGCTTAGGAACTGTATAGCAGAGCGGGGTGGTTGGGACGGAGAAGGCGGCCGGAGCGACTGGAACTACACGCATAGATTCAGGCCCCTCCAGTCCCCCCCCCCGGCCGCAAACTGTACAGAAGAACTGGATGGCAGCGCGGGACGCCCCCACAGGAGACAAATGCCAGCAACAAAAGTGGCACACGTTACCCTTCGGGATCGGGCCGCGAGGCGGAGCACCCCAACAGAGGAAAGTAATTAAAGCAGTCCTCGTCTGACCCCAAATCTGAAGACCACTGGAGCGCCCCCTTGGCAGCCGATGAGCCTGGCTTGGAGAGAGGAGGTGGCACCTCCCCATGGGGACAAGTAAGAAGATGGACGCGCGACCCCCGCAAGCTCCGCATTGGGACGAAATGTGAACTGGAGCGATACCTTTGAGCCCCTCTGAGAACTGGGGGAGACGGGTGACCCTCCGCGGCTCGCTGTGGCCCTGAATGGCAGGGGGTCTCCCCCCTGGCATCTGGGATTCTGCATCTAGAGGTGAAGAGGATGCGGCCTCCTTTGAATCTGCAGGAACCAATTGATTCACATCTACGTGGTTGCTAAACACACCAGCCCCCGCGAACCACTGCGGGGCACCCCTCAAGGCGAATAATTAGGTGAGGAACTGAGTGGAGAGGCCACCAGACCGGGCTCCTCGTGCTGTCACAGGGGGGCTGCTCTCTACCCCCGGACAAGCGGGCCTGACTTCCCACTGAACACCTCCGGCGCCTGATGAGCAGGGACCACACCAAACATGGCAGGAACGGGGCGCTTACGCTCTGGCACAGGAGCTGGGAAAGCACAAGATCCGTTAACTCAGGACAGCCAAAAATTGGATGCGGTACTCACAGCGGTGGAGCGCATCGGAGACTCGATGGAACGCGCCTGTACGTAGTTGGGAGCCAAAATAGATAAAGTGGCGAGCGACCTCATCCTGCTTCACGCAGACCACCGTAAGCTCACAGACAAAACCAAAGAAATCAAGGCCACAGTGAATGAACTAACGCCTGTGACCACCCAATTGAAGACTGGAATGGAAGACATACAGGCCATGGTGACGGAGCTGGAACGCCGAGTCGAGGACGCAGAGGGTCGCTCCAGAAGAAATAACATCCGGGTGGTGAACCTACCAGAAGGCACTGAAGGCTGAGACCCGATGGCCAACTCAGAAAATTGGCAGCGGGGATTGTCATCGGAAGGCAAACTTACTCCCTTCTTCTCTGTGGAATGTGCACATCGCATCCCGGCTCGATCGAGGCCACCGGGCAACACCCTGCGACTATTCATCATCCGACTGCTTCACTACGCGGACAGGGACGTCATACTGAGAACAGTGAGGGCCGGTCCGCTCCCCCGGGTGGATAACGCGCAGATCATGTCATTCCCTGACTATACCATAGCGGTACAAAGAGACAGAGCCTCTTACTTGCCTGTAAAGCGTAAGCTACGTTCCCTAGGCTTAACCTACTCTCTGCTATTTCCCGCCAAATTACGAGTAGTGACAGAGGATAAAACACATTTCTTCTCCACTCCTGAGGCAGCATCGGAATGGCTTGAATCATCTGGACTATCCTCTGGTGGCACACCAGAACGAATAGGACCGTTACCTCGACCCAGACGCTGCCGCACCAGAAGGGACCGAAGGAGAAACACGACCCGCGCCGATTCAACAAAATGGGCTCCAGACCTGGAACAACTAATCCAGGAGAGAAGGGAAGTGATTCACACAGCTGCAACAATCAATGTGTCACCCTTCCCCTCGGGATCAGACACAGAACTCTTGCAGCCGATCAGCGACCGTCCTCTCACACTGGACCAATTATTCGAGCCAGACCACACTAGAGGACCCTCTGTGACACCGGCCACTGCAGACGAACTTTTTTGAGGAAACCTCGAGCAATATCTAGGGACCACGCACAACGGGAACCATCGAGCTAACGAGGTTCACACGGATGTGAACTGAGAGAGGAGAGGGCAACAATCCGTACCGCTGAATATATACAACGGCCAACCAACAACCATGTACACTCCGGGTGACCTGGCCCCTGCTCCTGGTTGCTACACCCACCTACAATCGGGGGAAGCGGAGCCCCTCCTATGTTCCCCTCTTACACCCTTATCATTTATCTGCCACAACCGGACATGAAAAGGCATATGCCTGAAGTGCTCCCCCCCCTTTGTGAACTTGGCCTACCCCCAAACTCCTACCAGTGGAGACATATAATGTATGGATTTGTGTTAACATGTTATTGGTTTTATTGTTGTGTTAGGGCGGTGACCGGTTGTCTATCTGCTCCAATGGTATTAGTTACATTCTGTACTTGCCGGCCGACACTTGCCGAATCCTTGGCCTTCAGTAGGGAGGGGGAAAACAATAACGAGATACTATGCGGAGGGGCAGGACAGGGAGACATGCAGGACAACCCAAGACTTCCAATATGGCCACGTACACAACAATCACCTGGAATGTAAGAGGTATTCACACCCCCAAGTGACGATATGCTATTTACTCCTACTTCAGACGTCACTCGATTCACATAGCACTCCTACAGGAGGCACACAGAGCGGGTCCCGAATCCCCCAACTGCACCAGCGCTGGAGAGGACAATTATACGCGACAGGACACTCAGCATATGCTAAAGGTTTGCTACTTTGGATTAGAGCTGGTACCCCCTTTGCGGTGGAGGAACTGGTCGTAGATCCACTGGGCAGATTTGTGTTAATTAAGGGAAAACTCGCAGGGCGCATGGTTGTATTAGGCTCCATATATGCCCCAAACACAGACCAAACTGCATTCCTACACAGTCTCTCTCACCAACTGGTGGGTTGGAGTGGTCTCCCGTGGCTACTTGGAGGGGACTATAATAGTGTACTTGACGTGGAATTAGACCGTTCCTTTCCCCCGCTGCCTACCTCGCCAGTAGTGGCAGCCTTGAAGAGCCTGGTAAACTGTATCCAACAATGGCAACTAGTAGATGTGTGGAGGCAAAGACATAGGATAGACAGGGTTTACTCCTTCTACTCCGCCCCCCACTCCCTGCATGTACGGCTAGACAGAATACTTTGTACCATGAGTTTTGCCCCGGTGGTGGTGAACTCAGAGTACCTAGGGCGCACACACTCTGACCACAACCCCCTGATTGCGCGACTGTGCTGGGGATCCCCCCACCCGGCCATTTCCACATGGAAGACCAGAGCTGCTGGAAGATGCTACTTTTCGAGCATCATTGAGCTCTGCAATCCCAGAAATTTTTTAACAAAACGTCAGCACGGGCTCGTCGGGTTTGATAGAGTGGGACGCATTCAAGGTTTTTATACGAGGACACTGCCTAGGGACCCAGTGCAGCCTGCGCCGCTCTGTTGAACGAGAGCTGACTAGAGTAGAGCAAAACCTGTTACAACCAGAGAGAGAAGCAATTAACAATCAACCAGACGATTCAAGACTATCAGCAATACGCGCCGAACACTTGTCATTACTGGAGCGCCTGCGATGCCTAAACTACACCGCACACTCCGCAAGAACCCATGCAACTGCTGATAAAGCAGGCAAGCTCCTGGCCTGGTTGATCCGGCGGGACTGCAAGAGGAAACCGATAACGGAAATCCTCTCACGTGCTGGGGAACTAATATACACACCCCGAGAGATCCAAACCGGGTTCGTAAGGCACTACGAGGCACTTTACACCTTGAGGGCAACTCCTGGAGGCGGCTCCGGCATGGAGCTACTGGCCGGAGTAGAGCTCCCACACCTAGAGGACGAACAGTTTGAGGCACTTGAGGCACCCCTCGTTCTTGAAGAGATTAGTCAAGTATTCGCAAGCTTGCGTCCGGCAAAACGCCGGGCCCAGACGGACTCCCAGTTGACTTTTATAAGGCCTTTGCGGTGCAGCTGGCACCCAAATTGCTCAAACTTTATGAGACAGCCGAACGGGAGGGCCGCTTATCGGCCACTCAAAAGGAAGCATTACTGGTCTCCCTTCCTAAAGCCGGGAGGAACCCGGTGGACATGGGCTCACATAGGCCATTGGCAATGCTGAACACCGATTATAAAATAATAGCCAAACTACTAGCGACGCGACTTGCACTGACAGTGCCGGGGTCTGATACACCCAGATCAAAATGGGTTTGACCCAGCCAGAGACACCTCACACAATATCAGAAGGCTGTTCCGAGTCATGCAATACGCAAAACGTGATTGGCCAAGGGCAGGCTGCCTCGTACTAGACCTGGAAAAGGCCTTTGACTCCTTGGAGTGGCCATATCTGTTCAGAGTACTCCGACAATTCGGTATAGGCCCATTCTTCACTCGCCTAACTAAATGACTGTACACCAGACTACTAGTCCAGTTGAGGTTAGGATCTGAGATATTGGAACCGATCCAAGTATGCATGGGCACGAGACAGGGTTGTCCTCTCTCACCATTGTTGTTCTTACTTGCTATGGAACCCCTGGCAGCGGCCCTGCGTAAAGAAGGGAGTAACTGGGGTATCCCATTAGGAGGCAGTATCCACACAGTCTCACTGTACGCTGATGACCTTCTCCTGTACTTTCGAGACGTTACGCGAGTCCCTCCTGAAGCCGGCTTACTACTACAACAATTTGCACTAACATCTGGCCTGAGGGTAAATTGGTCTAAGTCTTGCCTCTTTCCCTTCGACCCAGGACTCCAGGACTTGTTCTTGCCGGAAACTCCGTTCCATGGCAACCTCACACGTTCAGATACCTGGGTGTCCGAGTTTACCACTGCGAGGAAGATATATTTGAAGGTAATCTTGTGATGGCTGTGTCCTCGGTTAAAACCCAAATGAGCTTCTGAAGGACACTACCGCCGTCTGTAGCAGGCAGGATAGCACTCCTGAAAATGGTAGTTCTGCCCAGACTTTTGTACTTTTTCCCTAACCTCCCACTCTATATCTCACCCGGTTTCTTCAGGGCTCTGGAGACAGGATTGAGGGAATTCACCTGGAACGGTGGCCGCTGTAGAGTTGCTTTAAAAAACCTCTGTCTACCACCAGACAAGGGCGGACTAGCAGTCCCCAACCTGGAACAATACTACCTAGTGGCCCAGCTTCAGTGGATATCCAGATGTCTAGCAGATGCTCAGCTCGTGGATATGGCATCAGAGAGCAGACCTTGGTCACTCCAACAGATACAACATCTATTCCACCCACTCACACGAACGCGGACCCCACGGCAACTCTTTCTTAGAGTAGCTCACAAATGTTTCCGTCGATCACTCCGCCTTACCGACACGACAATTCCTTTTGCACCGGCCTTGGCATTACTGGGCACACCAAGAGGTACCAGAGTCACGTCAGAATCTGAATTACGCACATGGCACGAAATAGAATTGTACACACTGGGAGACCTTTACGAAGAAACCCAACTCCTCCCCTTCGCCAGGTTTCGGGAGATGGGATTGCCACCTGGCCAGTTCTTATTACACTGTTCCTTGATAGGGGCAATGAGATCCAAATGGGGAGACATCTCAGTGGCTCCTCCCACCCATTTGTTGATTCAATACCTGCAGGTGGTTGGTCGGGGACACCACCTGATTAGCTGGCTGGCAGGCGCTTTGAGATCCCAGACTGCCCTTGAAAACTAAGCGCTACGTGCGGCATGGGAAACAGACACTGGTGATACGATCACACTAACGCAATGGAAGTCCACCCTCTCGGGCCACCTTAATTTGCCTCGCAATTCTCGATTTCGTTTAATCCACTATTACATAGTGCACAGAGCCTACCTCACGCCAGCTCGCGTGAACAGATACTTCGCTCGTAGAGATGCGTCTTGTCCCCGATGCCGCGAGATCGGAGCAGACTTACTACACATGCCATGGTCCTGTCCTGACATGGACTCCTACTGGAGAACAGTGACTGACAACCTCTCTTATTGTATAACACAACGAATACCTTTCACTTGGGAAGCATGCATCCTAGGATTATTTCCCAGAAGCAAACATCACAGAGCAGAGGTACGCTTCACAGACTTAGGGCTCATTGTAGCAAAACGCTTAGTGACCCGCAGATGGAAATCATCTGACCCACCACCGGTACAGGCCTGGAGGTGCTCTCTTGAGGTGTGGGCGGGGGCTGAGGGCACGGCACTAGCGCGAGAAGAAGCCTTAGGGTTGAGACAGTTTCCATTGTCCGCCGACTGGGAGGGAATGCTGCTATGACTGCGTAGTATGGGAATATGCCCATCAGAAGAGGGAGCGGAGTAACATCAGTGGACACCTCTGATGAAGAAACCCAATGCCTGGGGGAATTAAGTACGAAAAACTGGCCAACAGACCCCGACGGTGGGAATTAAAGTGACAACATCTACTTGATGTGGCACCTAGCCTAATCCCTCCGTCAATAATCTGATCTGCAACAATGCGAACCCCACCCGACCAGGAAATAATTATATAAGTGTAACATGTAAAAGTGTCCTTTTCCGGCAATTGTTAAAGTTAACTTCCCTCCCTTTTTCTTTTTCTCTTTATTCGAATGTTAACATATATAAAATTCCTAATCTCTACCTATTTAATCAAATTGTTCCAATTGAACATATGTGTTAGAAATAACTTTAACTCAGGAAACATTATTGAATGGCGCGTATGAAGCTGGATATTAAAAGCTTCACTGACTTCTTGAATCGCAACCATGTACAGGGCTGATAATGACAAAACTCATCAAGCAACAAATGTAATACTGTAAAACTAATAGAGGCAACATAACAAACTGAGGGGGTCATTACAACATTGGCAGTAAAAGCCGCTTACCACCATGCAGAAGACTGCCAATACACCGCCGCGGAATTCCGCCACAGCTATTATGACCCACATCTCGGAATCCGCCAGAATTCAGACACCCACACAAGTCCGCCACACCAAAGGTCAGTGATAAACTGGCGAAAACAAAACCGACACCGTCACGCCAACAGAAACACGCCCATGCTATCACGACCCACGAATCCACGCGGCGGTCTTTCAACCGCGGTATTCCATTGGCGGTACACTCTGCCGCGCTCAAAATACACACACATCTCCAAAACACCGCCACATTGGACAATTCGAAATACACACACCTGATACACATACACACACCACTCCCATACAATCAATACTATATAAAACACACACCCACATCACCCACAAACCCCTACGACCAAAAATGTTGACGAAGGCCAGAGAGACAGCACAGCATAGACAACCCCACCACACAGGCACAAAACACCATCACCCACACTACATCCACGCACAAAACACCACACACCACTACACATTACCACACTCATCACCACATACACCACCCCACACATCACCTACACCACCCCATGGCACGGTAAAGACACCCCAGGTTCTCGGAGGAGGAGCTCAGGGTCATGGTGGAGGAAATCGTATGGGTAGAGCCACAGCTATTTGGATCACAGGTGCAGCACACCTCCATAGCTAGGAAGATGGAGCTATGGTGAAGAATAGTCGACAGGGTCAACGCAGTGGGACAGCACCCAAGAAATCGGGACGACATCAGGAAGAGGTGGAACGACCTACGGGGGAAGGTGCGTTCCGTGGTCTCCAGGCACAACATCGCGGTACAGCGGACTGGCGGCGGACCCCCACCTCCTCCCCCACAACTAACAACATGGGAGGAGCAGGTCTTGGCCATTATGCATCCTGAGGGCCTCGCAGGAGTCGGTGGAGGAATGGACTCTGGTAAGTCAAATCTTAACTATCATATCCCCCACCCTACCTGCATGCTATCACAGACCCCCACCTTCACCCCCTCCCCTATCACTCCAACTCCTCACATATGTACTACTAACACAAACCACCCATCCCAACACCAAGCCCTGCATGACACAACAAAGCATGAACACCCCTCACTAAAGCATGCCCACTGCACATACCCATAACACCACCCAACCATCATCACAAAAGCCCCCACACAGGAATGCTAGCACTGGGGTACACGCTCACCCACCCATTGCACACCATGACACACACAGATACAATATTCATGCTTTTACACCCCTGCGGGACCACTACCCAATGTCACCAGACAGGAGGGTCCAGACATCTCTACCCCACCCACAGAAGAGGCCCACAGTGATGACAGCAGCTCTGTCCAACTAGATCCAGATGACCAGCCCGGACCATCGTGGGCCTCGGGACAGTCGGTTCCCCACACCCAGTCACAGGCCACCACAGACCTTCCACCCTCTGGTAACACCAGCACAGCACCTACCCAGCGGGCCCATACCTCTGTACCCAGTACACATCAATCAGCTGTGTCTCCACCACTACAGGGAACCCAGGATAACCCACCACCCCAACAACAACAGGGACCTGGGGGCAGTGGTAGTGGGCACACGGTCCAGGGGACTGAGGCACAGGAACACAAGGGAACTGGGAGGGCTGCTGTGCGACAGGGGGCGGACAGGCCTACTGAACCCACTCTCCACAAGGCCCTCTTCTCCATCATGGGAGCATACCACCACTCCCAGGAGACGATGGCAACGGTCCTAGCCAAGTTTCAGGAGACCCAGCGCCTGCAGGAGGAACAGTATTTGGGCTTCAGGGAGGAACTCAGAACCATCAGCACTGCCCTGGGCACCATCATAGGGGTGCTGAAGGAGATACTTAACACCAGGAGGGACACCGTGGCACTCCAAGGGGCCCCTGACACTAGCATGGACGAAGAACTGCCCACCACCTCCGCCGGCGCTAGTGGACAGGAGGCACCGCCACAGGACCACCACACCAGCACCCCACCCCCTGCAGACGGAGAACCACCCGCAAGCGGTCCCTGAGATTCAGGAACAGGACAGAGCACGATGCCAAGACCCCCGCCAAGAAATGAGACCACCCTGATTGTCATCCCACTGTCCCACTTTGTAACCCTGTCCATATTGGAACTGCCCCAGCTTCACTTCCTATGCCCATATGGGCAGTGCACCTGTGAGACTAATAGACTGGACTCTGCCATGGACATTCCTCCACCGTTACCCCTCACCATTTTACGACCCCCCTCCAATATTTAGCACTTCAATAAACACCCTTGAAGCACAAAACAATCTGGAGTCAGTCTGTGATTTCGAAATTGTGTATTAGCAATGACAGTGACAAAATCCGTTCTCAAATGGAATGGCAACATACCTATGTCACACATCTCAAGTCCATGAGGTATGTAAGCAGATGACACACGTTGGTAACCACACCTGTGAAACCGTAATGGAAATGTACAACTCAGTTACCATATACTGGTTGAAATCAACAGACAGGATAGAGGTAGAAGTGTGAAAGTACTTGTAGTAGGCAGGAATGTGTTCTCACCTGTGTGTCACTGGAAATATTGCTGGATAACTGAGTCCCTGTTGTCAATGTCTTCTTCCTCTGCTTCCTCCTCATCACTGTCCACAGGCTCCACAGCTGCCACAACACCGTCATCTGGACCATCCTCCTGAAGAAAAGGAAACTGTTGTTGCAAAGCCAGATTGTGAAGCATACAGTATGCCACGATGATCTGGCATACCTTCCTTGGTGAGTAGAATAGGGAACCACCTGTCATATGGAGGCACCTGAACCTGGCCTTCAGGAGGCCGAAGGTGCGTTCGATCACCCTCCTAGTCCGTCCATGGGCCTCATTGTAGCGTTCCTCTGCCCTGGTCCTGGGATTCCTCACTGGGGTCAGTAGCCATGACAGGTTGGGGTAACCAGAGTCCCCTAATAGCCACACCCGGTGCCTCTGGAGTTGACCCATCACATAAGAGATGCTGCTATTCTGCAGGATGTAGGCGTCATGCACAGAGCCAGGGAACATAGCATTTACCAGGGAGATGTACTGGTCTGCCAAACATACCATCTGTACATTCATGGAATGATAACTCTTCCGGTTCCTGTACACCTGTTCACTCCTCTGGGGGGGGGGACCAGAGCTACCTGGGTCCTATCAATGGCACCTATGATGTTAGGGATATGTCCAAGGGCATAGAAGTCACATTTAACTGTAGCCAAATCCTCCATCTGAGGGAAAACGATGTAGCTCCGAATGTGTTTCAGCAGGGCAGACAACACTCTGGACAACACGCTGGAAAACATAGGCTGGGACATCCCTGATGCCATGGCCACTGTTGTTTGAAATGAGCCACTTGCAAGGAAATGGAGCACTGATAGCACCTGCACTTGAGGGGGGATCCCTGTGGGATGGCGGATTGCTGACATCAGGTCAGGCTCCAACTGGGTACACAGTTCCTGGATTGTGGCACAGTCAAACCTGCAGATGATGATTAAATGTCGCTCCTCCATTGTCAACAGGTTCACCAGCGGTCGGTACACCGAAGGATTCCGCCATCTCCTCACATGTCCCAGCGGACGGTGCCTAGGAAGGACAGCAACAACCACAGAGTCAAACAACTCAGAGGTATGTACCAACAGTCCACACAGAACACGAAACATAATCCAAATATTTGTCTGTATGTGTGTTGTGTCTAGGCCTAGGTATGAGTGACGCAGTTGAAAATGAAGCCATGTGGGCCCCTGAAATGGCGGCTGCCTGACCTCTAAAGTGGGACAATGGGATGTGAGGTAATTGCGCTGCTGTTGTACACCGTCACGGTAGGCGGCCGAAGACCGCGGCGCAGTGCTGCATTGGTTAACATTGGACCCTATGGGTCCCAGGAGCCAATGACGAAGTGCGCCGGCGGTGATGATACTCACCACCGCGGACGTGACCGCCATTTTCTATCTGGGCAATCACTCGATACCTGATCTTCGACAGAAGAGGACCTACACTGCAAGTGCTGCTGTGACCTGGGTCTGGAAGAGACAATGGCTCGTGCGTCTCGGGAAAGGGCCCCTGCCTTCACTGCACAGGAGTTGGAGAAGCTCGTGGATGGGGTCCTCCCCCAGTACACACTACTCTACGGTCCTCCAGACCAACAGGTAAGTACACAGGGAGCATGTTGTATCGGCTATGCCTGTGTGGAGAGGGCTGGTTGTAAGAAGGAAGGGGCCACAGTTCTGCGTGCATGACGGACTATGAATGCATGTGCCACATGGCAAGGGTAGGGATGTGGGCCACTCACTTTGATAGTGCAGTTGGGAATGACTTCTCTTCTTCCCCTGTACATGTCATGTAGGCCAGCGCCCACCAGAAGAAGGATATTTGGCGTGCCATCGCCAAGGACGTCCGGACCCTGGGGGTCCACCACAGACGGAGCACCCACTGCCGGAAAAGATGGGATGACATTCGCCGCTGGAGCAAGAAGACGGTGGAGGCTCAGCTGGGGATGGCCTCCCAATGTGGGAGGGGTGCCCGTCGCACCATGACCCCCCTGATGTTCCGGATCCTGGCGGTGGCCTACCCGGAGTTGGATGGGCGCTTGAGGGCATCACAGCAGACACAAGGGGGTGAGTACAACATCATTCTGCGGACTTTGCGCGCAGTGAAGGTGTCTGGGTGGGGGAGGAGGGCTGTGGGTTTCCCTAGGCCAGGGCGAGTTCCGTAGGCTAGGCCCCTCTGTAATGCAGGCCATGTGGCACTCCACCCCACCTCTGTAGAGTGCCAACTACAGGTATACATGCCCCTGTGTCATCTATGTGTGCTGATGTCCACCATAGCCAAGTAGGCCATATCCCAGGACATGCATCTGTAGAGCCCAACAGCGCGGCGTAGTGCAGGGGGCTGCTGTGTCTGTATTGTCCACCAACTGTAGCGGTAAGCCATGCACTCAACCTGTCTTTCTTCTGTCGTCCCCCCCCTTTATGTGGTCTCCCTGTTGTTGTGTGCATCAGCATCATCAGGCGGAGGTACAGTGGCACCGGAGCACGAGGGAGCTGCATCCCACATGGCCATGGAGGGCCACACCACGGACTCGGAATATACCAGTGGGACGGAGGGCGAGGGGAGCTTCACCGCGGTCACAGGATCTGCAACCAGCGACACGGACTAGTCCTCCGATGGGAGCTCCCTTGTGGTGGTGGCAAATTCTGTGCCCCCTACTTCTACAGGTACAGCCGCCACCCCCCTATCAGCACCGCCCTCCCAGCAGCTCCTCAGTGTTCACCACGGTCATAATTCCAATTTTTTTACCGCCGGCCTGTTTGCGGTCTTACCGCCGCTTTAACACCGTCCACCAGGGTTTTAATGACCCCCTAAATGTATAGTTGGCAGATTAAAAGTATATGCTGTATAATATGCTGCAATAATACAACTCGGACGCATTAACAGATATGTAACGATATAAAAACACACGCCATACTATGTCATGACTAAACAGATGCAAAAACATGAAGCAATGTAAAGATACATATACTAATAAACAGAGTTATGGAAAAAAAATAGAGTCTTGGCAATGCCATCCCTGGGGTGGTGCAAGGTTTCAGTATCACACGGGTGTATGTAAAACATGTAAGACTGGGACAGGGGCATCATGTTAGTTGCGCCACCTGAGCTTCCCCTCATGTGACACTCAGGTGGGGACAGATGATAATGAACCTCCAATAGCAAGTCAGTGACGTGACATGTGAACTGCCACAACACAGAAAGATTGATTTTACACCATCTCATTGCAGAGGATGATGGCTCTCCTGCTGATCTGCTGTCTTGGAGAACCTCGATGACCTGGATGACCAGCTGACAACCATGAGCCAAAAGACCCTCCAAGAAGTCCTGTTACCCCTCCACTCGCAAGTAGGACAAATAATGTAGCAGTTATCTCAAATGCCCCACCCAACACCCAAGTAGTATGACCTGCCAGCACCAACACAACTCAGGACTCTGAGGACCCAGGGACCAGCTTTGAGAGGGCAGTGGTGGGAGTCCAGCGGGAGCTGGCCAAGGAGGTGCGCGTGGGGATGGAGACTGTGGCAGCCAGCTTAGAGGGTATGCGCATGTATCTTGTTACGGCAAATAAACATACTGCAGCCAAATGAGGCACACACTTCACACTGCATGGAGTCCAGCAGTGTCTGTGGGACATAGCTGCTGCCATGAGGAAGAGGCCACAACAACTGCCCTCTCAAACTGGCAGCAGCATGATTGAGAACAAGCTGGACTTCATGCACCGGGAAGTGACCTCCCTCAGGGCAGACAAGGCTGCCTACCACAGGAATGTTGATGCTATCCTCAAAAATCAGCAGCTCCTCCTAGCTGCAGTGATGCCATATGTTGTTCCACAGATGGCAGCATCCGGGAATTGGGAGTCCACATCTCCAACCACTGAAGTGTTTGTCGCTCCCTCTGCCTCCCCTCCACCATCAAAGTAGAGGAGACACCACACACATCGGAGGAAGAAAATGTGGACAGATGATCTTCACTCGTAAGACTTCCCAGTAGCACCAGCCCATGTCACATGGACAGTGTTTTCCTTAGTTCTGTGCTCCAGATCATGCCTGTGTTAGCACAGTTGGATATGTGCACTCCACACCGACATACTGTTGACCTGTCTGCTATGGACTGTCATTGTCTCTCACTTACCAATTGGCAATTTTTGTTCCTCTGCACTTAACCTCACTTCACCCAAGCATGTCCCATGACATGTCCCTCAACCCTAGACTTGTGTTGTGTCATAATTGTATGGATTTCGCAAATGGGGTCACTGACCTGGACATTGTAAATATTGCACTATGACACTTGTAAATAAACACCTCCTGCACAAACAACATGTCTTTATGTATTGCGACACATCTACTACGCTTCGGAATTATGATGTGTATAACCATGTCATTAGTCACAGAGGGTCAGTGTAAGAGTGCAGGAATATGGGGGGACATACCTACACACAAGGTTCCAACATGACAAATGTCAACGCTGGTCTCATCTCCTACAAGCAATTCACTGAGTATGTCAAAAATTAAGAACACATGTATGCTTCACTCACTACGAATGGCAGGAATGGCTGTGAAACAGTTCTCCGACAATATCATGGGCTGGGAGTACCAGTAGAACACATTGGTGTGAAACAGAGGTACATAACCTCAGTGATTGTCACCAGGCACTTTTGCCGTAAGAGTTCAAATATAGTAGACATTCCTACACAGGACCCTAACACTGACAGCTGAATTATCACACCTACCTGTCCAATACAAAGCTAACATAGTCACCTTGAGTGGTGGGTACACTGGATGGCAGATGCAGGGACAAGCAGATGTGTTGTTGATGCCAATGTGACAGCTCAGTTGTCAATAGGTGATGCACATGTCAAGAGAGGGATTCTGAGGCAGGACAGAATCCCTAGGACAACAGACAATTTGCACTGTGCACTCATGGAAAGACCCTGAGACACTAGCATATAACACAAAGGTGCTCATTTTGAGTTTGGCAGTAGCCGAACCACCACGCCGATAGTGGTCTTGTGACCCCCAGCAGGGTGGCGGTGCAGACCACCAAATAACGAGTAAGGCAGTGAAACCAACGCAATACAGCAAACTTACCGCCAGCACCGCCACCGCCGATGAGCAGCATCCACCGGCGGAAGGCAACTTCAGGCAGTCGGCAGTCAATGTCCCACACTCCTTACTGCCATGAAAAACCTGGTTGAAACAGAAAGTACAAAAGGAAACACCCAACTCCGGGCACAGAGGCGCCACCGTTTCCAACATGGCAAATGAACTGCTAGTCTTCCCAGTGTTGTATCTCTCCATACACCTTCAGGAAAACCGATGACCACGAAGACAAAAACCAATAGTACACCTAGCACCGAGGGGAGCGAAATGGCAGTGATACACTCCCACACAGAACACACATACCCCACACACATAGTGAAAGTCACACACACACACACACATCAATGCCAAATACCCAATACAAACACAAAGCCATTCAGATACGTGCCAAACATACAGCACAATGCATAACAACACCACCAACACACCCCATAACCACACAATGACAACTACCCCACAAACACCTCAACGCTTGCATAGATGGGCACGTTGCGCGACACCACACATACACACACACCATGAACTCCATGTAATAATGATACACATCTAAACAATCATACAGGTGACACAACACGTACAACCAACAAACAAGGAAATACACACATGCAGCACTAGACACATGGACACACACAACACTTAATACAAACACACAAGCAAGCAGACACACACATCACAACATCCCCATGGCCCAAACCATCTACCAAACGCATGCAACAACACAGACACAATCCACACACAGACCTCACACACCTTTGCACACAGATGTCACACCACCACGTAGAAGGAAACTAGGACAAGCATCTAATGTTGCCAACCAAAGCAATGTGGGCAGTTGTATTCAAACAATAAATAAACTATATACAAAATGTGCCAATGGCAAGCCAGTGGCCACTTCAGCAGGACACACTGTCCATCAATATGGGCCCAACTTGACTCCTGACTGAAAATAGGTCTCCACTTCATAGGGGCAGCAATAGGACAGGTAGGCACCTCAGGGGTGTGAGGGTGGTGGGGGAGGCTTGGATGTGGAAGAGGCACGTTTTGGCTTGGGCTTGGGAGGGGTGACCTTGACACTGGGAGGGCTAAATTTGTTTTTGGCTGGAGGAGCTGTGGAAACACCAGAGGGGGTACCCAAGGAATGGGAGGTGGAAGGGCCTGAGAGAGGCAGGGGGACACGCTGTTTACGGGGAAGACAGGGTGGGAGAGGAGTAGGGAAGAGATCAAGGGCGGCAAGGAAAACTCTCTTAGGTACATGGGGCGGTCACATGATTGAGGGTTGGGAGTGGAGGTAGAGGGACTGCTAGTCTGATGTGTCTGTGTGCTGTACGTGGATGCTGGTGTGCGCAGTGTCTGCATGTGTGTGGTGGCTGAATGTTGGGTGGGTGAATGGGCACGTATGCATTTTTGGGGAGTGGGGAAGAGATGCAGGGAGAGGGAATGGGTGATGTGTGAGTGAATGTTGTGGTGGTGTGTGCAAGTGGCAGAGACGGTAGTCATGGTGAGTGTGGATGGGATGTGTGGGGTGTGTGACTGTGAGTCTGCTGTTGTGGTGATTGAGGGGATGACAGGAATGACAGCAGGACCAGTGTGTGATGCTGCAGTGCTGACAGGTCTGAGTGGAGATGTGTCTGTAAGGGAGGAGGTGGTTGGAGAAGTGTCTGTTGTGTCTGCAGATGTGTGTTGTGTGTGTGTATGCCTGTATGACCGTTTGTGATGCCCATGTCTGTCTTTGCGCACCTTGTCTGTTGTAGTGGGTGTATGCATGTCTGTAGGTGTGCCCTGGACAGGTGTAGAGAAAGGACTTGTGGATTGGGAACAGGTAGCTGGAGGGGGGACGGAAGATGAAGGGACACTGGCTGCCGTCAACGATCTCTGGAGGCCAGACAAGGCACAATGAATGCCTTCCAGGAATGCATTTGTCTGCTGCATCTGGGATGCCAGTCCCTGGATGGCATTCATGATCGTTGTCTGCCCTACAGAGATGGACCTCAGGAGGTGAATAGCCTCCTCATTGAGGGCAGCAGGGCTGACTGGGCTGGGGGCAGAGGTGTCTGTGGCAAAGGAGACACCCACCTTCCCGGGTGAGCCGGCACAGGCAACTAAGTGGGGTGGAACAGGAGGGCGGTGATGGTAAGGGGGGTGGCGGACAACAATGGTGTCGGTGTGGTACCAGAAGGGTCCACCACTGCCAGGGATCCACCATTGGAGGAGGTGTCTGAATCTAATGTGTTTGTAGCACCAGTCTCCCCTGTGGCTCCCCTCGCCCTCCTTCCTACTGGTCCCCTCCACTTGACTGCTGGCCACCTCCTGGGTCCCATGGGCTGCTGCATCCCCACTCACTGGTGCCCTTCCTCCTTCGCCAGATGATGCTAATGCACACATAGACAGAGGAGGAGAGAGAAAAGAAGGGTGGCAGAAACAGAAAGGGAGGAAAATATCAGAACCCACACATCCACTTCACATACAAACAATGCAGATAACAGTCCCTGCCTGCGAAACAATAGACCAATTAGCAAAAATTCCCAAATAGAGTCATGCAGGCTATGTCCAAACCCATCTCAACCATGCCGACCAAACTCCTGCATGAAGACAACTACATGCCCATTAATGTCAAAATGACTACTCCCAGAATCAAGCCCAGGACTATACCCAAACAGATGTCATCCATTGCAGGATGACACTAATCTAAGCAGAGAGGGACTCGGCACACTAACTAACTGACAGGAATGTGAGGAATACATGTGGAACAGAGGATCCATTGATGTAGGAAGTGATGCAACTACAACCGTCATGTAACATGCCTGTCATTACCCATATACAGTGCCATCATTACCACTTCGTACTACTACAGGACACACAGAAATGGAGGATGCAGCCACTGACATGGTAGCAGACTTGAGAGACCCATACCTACTGCTGAATATGTGTCACAGCACCACCACTTCTTATCCTACATGACTCAACATAGCGACCGTCACACACTCCTACTTGATGGGTGTGGCAACCAGGACTGTACATTCCCTAAATCACATCTGACTACGTTCATTCCAAGTCCAAGGAGGGTGACAGAGCACAACCATGGCGTAGTCACCTGCCAGTCAACACTTACCTCCTTATGGCTGCTGTGCTGCCTTCAAGAGCCCATCCAACTCAGGGTACGCTACCACCAGTATGCAGGCCATTAGGGGGGTCAAGGTCCCATGTGCACCCCTCCCACGTTAGGAGACCGTCCCGAGCTGGGACTCTGCAGTCTTCCGGGCCCAGCTTCGCAGGTCCTCCCACTGCTTCCTGCAGTGGGTGCTCCACCAGCAATGGACCCCCAGGGTCCGCACTTCTTTGGCTCACCACAACTCTTTCTTCTCGTGTTCGCTGACCTGAATAGGAAACATTGAGAAAAGGGGGGACATGATTTAAATAATGCCAATCCAGCAGTATGCTTTGGCGATACACTGCTAATGCACATTGGCAACATCCCACACATATCATGTGCATGCTACACACCTGATCAGTCATGACATGTCAATGTGCACACACATACATCGTCAAACGCCACCAAACATGTGGGACAAAGGACGTTGTACTGACCTGTTGTCCTGGAGCTCCGTACAACCGCCCGTACAGAGGTAGGACCCCTTCCACAGGTTTCTCCATCTCCTCTGTTGAGAAGGCTGGGGCCATTTCCCCTGCAGTGTGTGCCTTGTTGCTCCAAGAGACAGGACACAGCAGCACACAAAGTGGAGGTCTGTCTAACCCGAATGCCAGGAGTCAAGTGAACTGGCCCACACAAAATGGTGGTTATGACCGCAGCGGTCATGACCGTCACCGTCGGCGGAGATCGTCATTGGTCCCAGTCTCCCATTGACATCAATGTTAGCCAGTGAGGAGTTGCACGGTGGTTCAGACTGCACTCGGTCATGATGACTTCTGCCGGCAGAACGAGGTCACTTCCAGCAGTCCAATGCATGCTGGACACATGGATGCCATTTTAGTCTGTGACATTACTGTCCTGAGTTTACACAGTGTTACTACCTGCATGTCGTCACAAATACATACTTCATGTCTGACATGGTGAATATAGACACATGTAGTGCGTGTCTATTGACATTTCCACACTTGACACAATTGTCAGCATAAATGATAAGTATAGTGGAACACATGGATGGTGTAGGTGTACATGTTCTGTATGCGTCCATTCCCACAGGAATTATGTACCATCGTCTGATTAGGTGCGGAGGGTGAAGTAATGTGTAATCCCACAACATGACAGGTAACTTGCATGACTATTACCTAATGACTGTCGTGTGTCATACTGAATAGCCTATGTTGTGAGAGATTCCCAGATTGTTGTTCGTGTCCCTGCACAGATTTGGCCACAATGGAGTGATGAGGAATGCACCAATTTACTGGCCACTTGTAGATCCTGAAACCATGGAACAATGCCACATCATCATGACCTATCAACTAAACCGTTTGTGCATCAAGAAACTGGTCACCCAGTTGAAGCCAGACCTCCTGCCGGGTTTGAGGAATCCCCATGTCATCCCAACAGTCCAAGGGGGTCATTCTGACCCTGGCGGTAAATACCGCCATGGCGGAAGTTGGCGGTGCTCCGCCGGGCATTCTGACCGCGGCGGTACAGCCGCGGCCAGAAGCAGAAAGCCGGCGGTGTACCGCCGACTTTCCGCTGCCCATGGGAATCCGCCATGGGGATTCTGACACCCCATACCGCCATCCTGTTCCTGGCGGTTCGCCCGCCAGGAACAGGATTCCGGTATGGGGTGTCGTGGGGCCCCTGGGGGCCCCTGCAGTGCCCATGCCAATGGCATGGGCACTGCAGGGGCCCCCGTAAGAGGGCCCCACAAAGAATTTCAGTGTCTGCTTTGCAGACACTGAAATTCGGGACGGGTGCAACTGCACCCGTCGCACCTTCCCACTCCGCCGGCTCCATTCTGAGCGGCTTCCTCGTGGGAAGGGTGTTTCCCGCTGGGCTGGCGGGCGGACTTTCGGCGGTCACCCGCCAGCCCAGTGGGAAACCCAGAATGACCGCCGCGGTCTTTTGACCGCGGTACGGTCTTCTGGCGGTTCCCGCTTGGCGGGCGGCTACCGCCGCACGCCAAGCTTAGAATCAGGGCCCAAGTGTTGTCAGTCCTGCATTTCCTGGTGAGTGGCTCTTTTCAGAACACAGTGGGACTGTCATCAGGGTTTTCACAGCCCAAGTTCTGTAAGGTATTGCAGGTTGTGCTGGATGCCCTACTCAAGCATGTACACAGGTACATTAGGTTCCCACCACATCCAGATTTTCCCACTGTAAAAGCAGCCTTCTACAACATCTCAAATGTCTCACATGTAATTGGGGCCATTGATGGGACTCACATTGCCCTGGTACCTCCAAGGATCAATGAACAGGTCTACAGAAACAGGAAAAGTACCTATTTACTCACTGTACAAGTGGTGTATCTTGCAGACCAATACATTACACATGTGAACGCTAAATTTCCTGGATCAATACATCATTCCTACATCCTGAGGAACCGCAGTGTCCCTGCAATGATGCCACAGCTACAGGGAGAAAGGGCCTGGCTCATAGGTATGTGAACTGCTCTCCATGTCAGACGCTTATACCCCTGATGACACAGTCAGCACTCAGCCTAGCAATGTTACCTATGGTCATGTTTCTTTTCCACACAGGTGACTCCGGATACCCCAATCTGCCCTGGCTCCTGACACCTGTGAGACATCCAACTTAATTAGGGGAGAACAGGTACAATGAGGCACATGGCCAGACCAGACGTGTGATTGAATGGACTTTCGGTCTCTTGAGAGCTAGATTTCGTTGTCTTCATGTGTCTGGTAGTGCCCTACAGTACAATCCAGGGAAAGTCTGCAAGATCATTGTTGCATGCTGCATGCTCCATAATCTGGCCCTCAGAAGGCACATCCCACTGTTGGAGGAGGGGGACATTAATGCTGGAGCAGTGTTTGTGGCCAGGGACTTTGATGCTGAGGGGGAGGCTGATGAGTATGAGGCACATGACAACAGAACTGACATGATTCGTCACTACTTTCCTTGATGTATAAGTATGTCTGCATTATATATCATCTGCGCAAGGGAGATGTATTTCTGAAGCCAATCTGTAGCCAGTATTTGCATGCATCAAGGTATGGGTGGGGACTAGAGCCCTACATATTGGTTGACAACCTTGAAGGGTAGGTGACTCACCATGAAAGGTAGTGGAAATGCACAGCTGCTCAGTCCCTTTGTGGAATGCTGGTGCCATTGCGGTACATCCTTCTAGTTGTACTAAAGGTTTAGGGTCCTCAGGCTGCCTGTTTGGGGATATGTTAGGGGGACTCATCACTCTTGTCCTGCTGCATAGGCATGTCATGTATTGTCATCTGCTGTGTGGCAAGTACCTGTTCCTGACTACTCAGGGAGTTGTGCAATTGAGGATGTTACCTATGTTTCATCTTTCCTGTCCCACAAGTGTGTGAATGCCAATGCAGACCCTTACATATGGTGTAACAGAGCTGATGGAACACTCATCCTGTGTTTGTGTTCAACTGCTATTGATGTATAACTGTGGATTACATTCCTTACAACATTGTAACTCATTCTAGTTATGTATCCCTCTTCAGGTGACATCTCTGTTTGCAGTCTGCTTGCTGATTTGCCTGTTGGCATAGTTGACAGTGGATGTTGAAACAATATGAATGTACTTACACACCTGCTGGTGTATCCCACTACATCAGTTACTTTGACATTATTGTTGTGTAGAGATGTGTATACTTTTGTTGTTCTGTAACGCATTTGGCAATACAAACAATGAAGAGACATGCACCATGACTTGTGATAATAGGTGTTTATTTAGTGTAGAATTTCACAGTCCAGAGGAGTGGGGTAGTGCCTTAATCAGAGTGAGTGGTCAAGCTGTTGGGTTCATAGGTCCTGTGTCCATTTGCCTCAGAATGATGTGACCTTGGTATTGGACACCCAACAGGGTTTGACAGTGGCACACAAGGGTAACATTTCAGAAGAGGGATCACTTCCTGGTGGGGTGATTGGTCTTGGCCTGAGGTCCTACAGGATGTCTGGATCAGTGACCTCCTTTATGGGGGGGCTCCTCAGCTGCATGAGTAGGGGTGCTGGTGGCCTGTGGGCCCTCCTGCTGTGTCTCAATTTCAGTAGCAGGTGCTGATGCTGAGGGCAGTCATGTTGACTGACTACTGGATTGGGCTTACTGTTGGGTGGAGAATGTCAGCAGGATGCAGTTGAGTTCCTTTAACTCCCCTAATATGGAGGCCATGGTGGCATTGTGTGCCTGCTACTGCTGCCTGTCCTCCTGGTGGTATTCCTCCTGCAGCCTTTGTGTGTCCTGCAAGGTGGCCAGTATCTGGCCCAACTGGTCCTGGGTTTTCTTGTAGGCTCCAGGACTCTGGAGGTGGCCTCCTGGCCAGTTGTGTCCTGTGCCTGCCTAATCCCTTGTCCCATGATTGGTCTCCCACCAGCCCTTGCCCCCCTGTGCCTGTGCACCTGGTGCAGTGTGCCCCCTCCGACTGACACCAGGACCGTCATTGTCTTGGGTGTGCACCCTTGACTCCTGCCCCGTCCTGTGGGGCACACTGATGATTGATATGACCATGGGGCACAGGTATGGGAAGGTTGGCTCTGCTGTGTACTGGCTGCCAGAGGGGAGGTGGTTAGAGTTGTGGGCAGGGTGAGGCTGGTGATGGTGGACTGACCACTCATGCCGGATGGTCCAGGTTTGTTGTCAGAATCCAGAATTGCAGGTGAACCCTCCCCTATTGGTGCTGCATCCAGGCCTGGGCTTCCTGTCACTGAGCTCCTCTGCTGTGTGTCTGTACTTAGGAGACGTGTGGGATGTGAGGTATTGTGTCAGGTGATGGTATTGTAGCGGTGACACAAATAGTTGTATGCCGTCATTTACTGTATTTGGCATTGACAATTTCCAGGCCACTGCTTGTGGTCCCATCAGTGGAAAGTTGCAATGCCCCTATTTTGGAGTACAGTTTACATTTGTCTTGTTCCTGTCATTGTCATGTACTGATGTGCATTCCTACCACATATTGATGATGGGGAGAGATGTGGTTTAACGTGCAATTGCAGGGATGTGATATGGAAGTAGCAGTCAGGCAAAGGAGGGAGTGTTGCATTGTGGTAGTTGTGGTACTTATTGCTGTGTGAGGCATACATGCACTAGGTGGGGCTGTGAGGAAATGGCATCAGTGGGGAACTGTGGCATGCAAGAGTTGGCATAGGCCCATTAGTCGGTTTGTGCACATTAGGGTGGTTTGAGGGGGTGAAGAGGTGGTGGTGGTACATGCTGTGCACAGGGACATGGTGGCCAGTGAGTAGACCAGACTTACCAGTGTCGAGTCCAGTAGCAATTCCCATCAGCCCTTCCGGATGTAGTATGGTTAGGACCATCACCACGGTACCATTTCTTGGGGGAAGTGGTGGGGGTCCTCCCTCAGTCCTCATGACAGCTACTTGGTGCCTGGAAGCCATTGCCCGTACCTTTCCCAAAGGTCATGCCACCTCTTTCTAATGTCCTTCCTTGTGCATGGATGGATACCCACTTCATTCACCCTGTTGACTATCCTCTGCTATAAGTCGTTCTTCCAGGCTATGGATGTCTGCTGGCTCAGTGCTCCAAACAGTTGCGACTCAACTTTGACTATTTCTTCGACCATTACCCTGAGCTCCTCTTCTGTGAATCTGGGGGTTTTTGTGATGCCATGGTGGTTGTGTTGTAGGTGGGGGTGTATGTTGTGCAGGGATTCTGGGGGTGCTGTTCGTAGTTGTGAATATGTGTGATGGTATGACTGTGTCCTCTGTGGTCTTTGTGTGCAGTGATGTGTTGTGTGATGCGTGCTTAGGGGCATATTTATACTCCGTTTGTGCCGGAATTGCGTCATTTTTTTGGCGCAATTTCGACGCAAAACGAACTCCATATTTATACTTTGGCGTTAGACGCGTCTAGTGCCAAAGTCCATGGAGTTAGCGTCATTTTTTAGCGTGGACACCTACTTTGCGTTAATGGGATGCAAGGTAGGCGTTCCTGTCTAAAAAATCGACTCCGAGGCATGTGTGTCGGATTTATACTCCCGGGCAAAAATCACGCCCGGGAGTGGGCGGGTCAAAAAAAATGACTACGGACGCTTTTGCGCCGTTTTTTAGCGCCTGCAAAAGGCAGGCGTTAAGGGACCTGTGGGCTCTGAAGGAGCCCAGAGGTGCCCTCCCATGCCCCCAGGGACCCCCCCTGTCACCCTTGCCCACCCCAGGAGGACACCCAAGGCTGGAGGGACCCATCCCAGGGACATTAAGTTCAGGTAAGTATTTTTGTTGGAAAATGGGTTATTGGTAGGGCAGGTAGGTACCTACACCTAGCAACAAGCCACAAACCTCCACAAAAGTACAGTTAGGTCTCAGTAAATTAATCCCAGCTCTACCCTTGGTAGCTTGGCATCGAGCGTCAAGGCTTAACTTAGGAGACAAAGTGTAAAGCATTCAGATATCACAAAACAGTAATTAAATAAAACACAGGAAACAGTTTAAAAATCCAAAACCAATTTATAAAAATAGCTTATATTTTTATCTTTAAAATGACACAAAAACGATTAAAATCGGTTCAGGGGAACCGGAGATATGAATTTTTAAAGTATTATTATTTTCTAGCGCTTAGAAACAAAAAGCGCCAATCGGGTCATCTGGTTGCACCAGGACCGGGGCAAAGTCAAACTTTCAGGCCGACCGCGATGGAGCCCTGCTCGGCTACAGGTCGCGGGAGGCCTCGGTTAAAAAGTTACCTTCTGACTTAGTCTTTATTTTGAAGTTTTTCTTCACCGGGACGAACCTGCCAGTTGGATCCGACCTCCTGGAGCCCTTGTCCGGATACGCGAAGTCGGTTTCCTCGGTGGTGATTTTTACCTTCGGACTTAGTCGTTTTTTCGAGATGAAAATCCTTCGACCGGGGTAAACCTGGATCTTGATCCGACGTCCGTGGAGCCCTTCTCGGATACGATGGCTGGAAGGTCCCGGTCAACTTTTTACATTCGGACTTAGTCTCTTTTTTGGATGTTTTTCTTTACCGGGACGAACCACGAAGTCAGGCCGGGTCGCGGTTGAGGCAAGCCGGCTAGAATTTCCGCGTCGAGTCGGTCACTTTATGGAGCTTTTTTCTAAAATTTCTCCAATCTTTTCCAAACTTCTGGGGCTTCACCCAGATGTTCTTTTAAGGTTCTTTTGGGGTCCACAGCTCACCCCAAGGGTCCAGAAGTTCTGTGATGGTCCTTGGGAAGTGCGGACTTCAACTCCCAGAGTGCACCTGGCGCAAACTCCTTTTTGGCCACTGGGCAGTGGTCAGCTGGTCACTTTTTCAGGAGTTGGTGCAGGGGACTCTGGTTAGCAATTTTTCACCTGTAGCAAACAGGGAGTCCCTCCTTGAACCAGTTGAAGCCAGGCAAAGTCCTTCTTGTGGTGAAGCCCAAGTGTGCAGCTGGTGCAGTCTTTCTGAGTGCAGGGTCCAGGTGCAGGCCAGGGGTCCAGCAGGGCAGTCCTTCTTCTCCTTGTAGTTCTTTCTTCTTGAAATTTGGTGGGGATCTGAGGCGTGGGTGCAGGTCTGCCAGTTTTATCCTTGCTCCTGGGTGAAAAGCAGGGGGGCCCTGGTCCTCCAATCAGGGACAGGGTCGTCCCCCTGTGATGACCACTTCCTGGGAAGTGTGGCAAAAATCCATCCCAGAAGGCAACAGTCTCTAAAAATCCAAAATGGATGAATCTGATTTTTAGAGGAGAGATCTGGCTGAGCCCACCCACTGGTGTGGCTAAAATCATAAACACACCCCTCTCCTGCCCTCTCCTAATCTAATCAAGGGGGCACCTAGCTGTCTGGGGTTGCAGGATGTGGGGGTGTTGCTGGGTGCTCCAGATGTCCTTCTCTGCCTTTGAAGACCAGTTTGGCAGCCCTCCCCCTTCCTGCTTCCCCATCTGCTGAGGGGAGATTCTCTCCCCCAAGCACATTCCTTTGTGTGAAGTCAGGCCACTTCACACCTCATTAAAGTAGCCTGGCAGAAGCTGCTGCAGGCTGGCCAATCAGAGCACAGGAGCAAAAACAATGCAGAGCTGAAATTGGCAACTTTTTAGGTAAAGTCTAAACTTTTTACCTGCACTAGTTATATTAAATCCAACAACTGGAAGTTGTGGGATTTATTATAACAATCAATTTGATACCAAATTCTTGGTATGTAACATTTAAGGAGACTTTAAAATTTAAAATAAAGTCTGCCCATTCTAGCCTATGAAGGCCATTTACTTCAATGAGGGAAAAACGAATTTGGCTGTTTTTACCTCACCAGGGCTTATAAATCTATTTTTATAAAGTCCCTGCTTATAGTTACATGGCACCCAGCCCTAGGGGCACATAGGGCACACCTTAGGGGTGACTTATATGTAAAAATAAGGTAGTTTAAGACTTTGGAAGTACCTTTAATTCCAAAGTCGAATTTGCATATAACTTTAATTTAAAAGCAGCCAGCAAGGCAGGCTTGCTTTTAAAATGACACTGGGCACCTCAGCAATGCACCTAGGTGTGCACCACCTATGCTGTGGTCCCTAAACCTACATGCCCTACCATATACTAGGGACTTATAGGTAGGTTAACTTAGCCAATTATAATTAGCCTAATTTGCATATCCATTTTACACAGAGCACAGGCCCTGGGACTGGTTAGCAGTACCCAGGGCACCATCAGAGTCAGGAAAACACCAGCATAAAGTGGAAAATGGGGGCAAAAAGTTAGGGGGCCTCTGCAATCAGCCCCAGTTTCTCACAATTTTTTTTATTTTTTTTTGTGGCATAGGGGGGCCTGATTTGTGCCCCCCTACATGCCACTATGCCCAATGACCTTGCCCAGGGGACAGAAGTCCCCTGGGCATGGCCATTGGGCAAGGGGGGAATGACTCCTGTCTTTGCTAAGACAGGAGTCATTTCTATGGGGGTTGGGAGTGAAAAAAAAATGGCGCAAATCGGGTTGAGGCGCAAAAATTGCCTCAACCTGACTTGCCCCATTTCTTGACGCCCAAGCTCCATTTTCCCCTACGCCGGCGCTGCCTGGTGTACGTCGTTTTTTTTAACGCACACCAGACGGCGCCGGCGGCTAACGCCGGCCAACGTCATTCAATAAATACGGTGCCCACATGGTGCTTCAGAATGGCGTTAGCCGGCGCTAATTTTTTTGACGCAAAACTGCGTTAGCGCAGTTTTGCGTCAAAAAGTATAAATATGGGCCTTAGTATGATGGTTCCTGTGGTATCTAGGTGCAGTGCCTCCTTTCAGTGTGCTCTTCTCTTGCTCTGTCAGGGTTTCTAGTTGCAAAGGGTTCTAATTGTGTGGGGGAGAGTTTTGTAGTGCTGTGGACAGGTGTGTGTATGTTTTTCAAGTGTTGCTATTGGTTTTATCCCATCTGGTGCAGTGATAATGCAGTGGTGGCAATTTTTTTCCTGCAGCGGTTTAGACCCCCAATGGATTACTGTTGTGTTGGGTTCCGCGATGTTGATTTGTGACTCGGAATTTGGCGGGAGGTATTTTTCGTTGTGGCGGTAGGGGTGGTGCAGCTGCCTCCTTCATACCATTGTTTGGGCAGAGGGTGTTGTTTTTTCAGTCTATTTTTGGCAGTGTTGTGTGGGTCACACATAATGCGGCGGTCTTCACTCCGCCATCGCTGGCGGAGTATCGGCTGCTGTTTGCACGGCGGTCTTCGGTAATGACCGCCAAACTCAGAAGGAGCACCAGATTGTATACGAGTAAGCAAAAATGTTTATTAAGTATAAAACTGAACTAAAAAAAAATGAATTAAAACCTACCCTATCCTAAACTAACCTATTATAACTGTTCTTAACCAATAACTAAGGCTTAGTACCCTATGCTAAACTTAACTAACACATTTAACACCACACTGTAAACATTGGCCCCACCACCCCCCTTAAGTTACAAGACACATACAGGACAACATATACTAATACTACACATATCCTAACTAAATCTTAACAAATATATACTGTTTGTATTTTACAAAAATATAATTTTTTTTTTTTTTTTTTTTCTAAACACATAGATACCCCAACATACCCGCTAATTAACACTTTGTTGGACCTGGCCCTTTTATAGGGTCATTCCCCTGACGTTATGGCTCTGAGCACTTTTTCACTGCTAATCAGTGCGAAAGTGCATGTGCTCTCCCTTGTAAACTTGGTATGATTGGCTTATACCAAATTGGCATATTTAATTTACCTATAAGTCCCTTGTAAAGTGGTATCCTTATACCCAGGGCCTGTAAATTAAATTCTACTAGTGGACCTGCAGCGCTGCTTGCGCCACCCAGTGAAGTAGCCTTTCAAAACTGTCTCAGGCCTGCTAGCGCAGGACTCATGTGCACAGTTTTCTGCCATAGGGACCTGACATCTAAATTTACTTGCCAGGCCCAGAACTCCCCTTTTACTACATGTAAGTCACCCCTAAGGTACGTCCTAGCTAGCTCTATGGGCAGGGTGCTATGTATGTAGAAGGCAGGACATGTGCCAGGTAGCGTGGCCTGTCCTGGTAGTGACAAACAGCCTAACTTGGTGTCTCACTGCTGTGAGTGCTGCCTTCTCATAGGATTACATTAGAAATGCCCTGCCTTATATGTATTGGTATTGTCTGATTTATGAGGGGTAGCGTAGGCATGTTTGGTGTGGTTGTAATGGTAGTGAGAAATGCTGCTTACTGGTGTAGGTGGATTTTTTATCATCATTACAGAAATGCCACTTCTAGAAAGTGAGCATTTCTCTGTGCTTATGACTCTGGTGTTTTGCAGCTTGACTCCAATCCACATCTGGGCAGAGTGACAGTTGGGCTTTGTGCATACTGTTCAGACAGCCTGTGCCCAGGGAGGGTGGAGGTGTCACAGAGGTGCATTTACATATTGAATAGTCTTCCTGGGCTGAGATAAGGGAGAGGCAGGCACTCCTGCATTTGTAAAGGCTGTGCCCTGCCCTCACACAATAGGGTCATTTACTCCCAACTGATGTTTGGAGCCTGTGCTGGAGGAGAGCGGGGGCACTCCCAGAACCAGTTGTAACTGGCTGGAGCCTCCTCTCCCCTTCCTTTGTAGACACACTGTAAACCTGTGTATAAGTACAGGGGAGTTTTCCCCACAATTTGGTGACATTTTGGAACTGGACACAATGCTGCAGGAGGGACTCACCAGGAACCGCCATGGACTGCTGCTGCTGTGCTGACCTGTGACCTGCCTGGTCACTGTAAGGAACTGCTACTTGCCTGCATCCACCTTGAGCTAGCCTGCTGCCGGGCCTTGCCGCCCTGTGCTCCATGGAACTTTGTCCCCCATAGGCAGGGTGCTGGGGACCCTGACCCCTGCAAAACTCAGGAGACCATGAGGAGCGCTCCTTCTCCTTTGATTTAGCGCCTAGAATGTGATCTGTATAGGTTTGACCCAGTACTTGGAAAGTGCCTAGTTTTTTTGCTACAGCGCTTCATAAGCGCTTTACGACTTCCTGGAATCACCGCTGCGACCCGGGCTCTTCAGGAATTTCCCGTGCTCGTAAGCGCATTGGTATTGCCTTTAAACCTTCAGCACTGCGACCAGGACTGTTGTGTGAAAGCGCGAGGGATGCGCTGCTCCTAGGACCCACAGGGCACCAACAAAGGAAAGAAAAGAGCGAGTGTGCTCCAACCGTGCCCCCGGGTGAAGCACACTCTAAGGAGCACCCCCAGGGCACAAGCAGGCATCTGCTTTGGTGCCTGCACAGCACAGCGGCCTGGGCGGGACGTAACCTCCATTTTCGATGTCAGGAGGGGAAGAAAGGCTCATCCGAGGCCCCTGCCCCACCAGAGCCCTTTTTTGTTCTTTGAGCGGGCAAGGGGGAAAGGAAGCCTCATCTGAGGCTCCCCCTGCCCCAACAAAGCCCTAATTTGGTGCATAGAGATCACGGGCGGGGCGGAAGTTGTGTTTTGTGGACATTGTTTCGGCCCCTCCTTTTTGGAGGGCAATTGAAGACTCGGGGGGTCCCCAGAGATTGCGGGCCCCAGGAGGGGCCTGTTATAAACACCAGAGAGGATGCAGACCGCCGCTCTCCCCCTGGAGCAACACCAGGCCCCCGTTTCGCGCATAGGAGTGCCTGGGGCTCCACATTCATCTTCGTGGCACTAGGAGTGCCTATTCATCAGGATACAGGTACTGTTTGGACATAATCGTGTCTTATGGTACTGATATGGACACTGGGTTATATGTTCCCTGCCTATTTTTCTGATGCCACATACATGTGCTGATGTTCCTTTTATGGGCATGACATGCTGATCTGTGTTGTATGACTTGCCATATGCTCTCTAATGTTCCTTTTATGGATATTTATGATGTGGTTATGACAAGCGCATTTATTTCCCTAATGCGATTCCTGATTACTGCTCATGTTGCAGAATCCTGAGTATTTACGTGTTTTAATGTGACAACTGCTTATTCTTGCAGAGTATTAGTAACCTGTGTAACGTTCTGGCAACTGCTAAGGTAGCAGGGTATTACTGACTTGTAATGTTTGGTCTAATTAAGTTTTGTGCAATACAGGTTATTTTTACATAGCTCAGTGTTGTGTATACTTTGTGGAGGATATATTGCATCACGTGTGTTGTGTGTGTTGTGCAAACACTTTACACATTGCCTGGTTAGGCCTGACTGCTCGTGCCAAGCTACCAAGGGGGTGAGCAGGGGTTATCTTGGATGTGTAACTCCCTTGCCCTGACTAGAGTGGGTGGGTTGTGCCTGGTTAGGTGCATACCCTAGCCAACCAGAAACCCCCAAACACACATAATAAGTAAATAACCCACTCCCCAAATCCACCTATCCTAACTAAACTACATACCTACACTAACCTAACACTACACATCCAAAACCTACAACAAAAAACATAACTTAAAAGCAGAAGGGAGGGGACAGAACATGGTGGTGACAGTTCAGATGTACCTCAGTGTTTGGCCTTCTTCAGTATTTTTTTGATGAACTTCAGCCGCTTGGTGTTGGCGGCCACTTTCTTCTCCAAACTGTCCAAATGTTTGACTACCAGAGAAAAATCCCTCTTTAGATCCTGCAGCAATTGTGTGTCCGTAACAGCAGATGGTGTGGGTTGTTGCACTGTTGCTGTTGAAGTAGTTGCAGCTGAGGTTGTGGGAGTGGTGCCAGATGTGCCCCTTTCACTGCTGAGGAACTACATGTTTGTGGTGCCCTCTTTGCCACTGTGGGGACACCTTGTGGGAATACCTGCCATTCCCCTGTTGCCCTCTCATCATGGTAGTGGAGAGCCATCTTACGGAACCCAGATTCCACTGCCAGTATATGGTGGTACCTCACTGCCCTCTTTTGAAATGTGCGTAGCTCATCATTGCTCATGTTGGCAGCTGTGAAATGGAGACAGGCAACCACCAGTGTCAGCACTGTGTGGAGTCTGTACAGATTAGAAGCTTACACTGCTACATCTAATATATATGTACTTCAACTCATATTACAGAAAAGACAATGCCCCTGATAAATGTAACAACAGCTCTGCCTTAGCATCATATTATTGACACTAAAGCAACACAAAATGGGAAAAATGAACCAAACATATGGAAGTGTGAATCTCTTTTGCATTATAAAGAATAATGCAAAGGCAGTGCAAAGTTTACATAGATCAGGCCTAAGCTTCCTCTTCGTCTTTGTCTATTTACAAAAATACATCACCAGGAACTTGGACATGTTAGGGGGAGTATAGGATTCTGTTGGTAACCATAAGGGGACAGAGCTGAGAAGTACACATGCAAGCCTGATCAATATGACTGTCACCTACACTGTGAGCATCACATCTACCTACAAATTTGATATTCCACTTCCCCTGAGCCTAAGTGGGGGATGGTCATGCAATCCATCATCTCAACTTTCCTGGTTATGCACCAAGGCATGCCCACTCATACATGGAGTCAAGGAGTGGACCATAAGTTAGGAGGGCTGACAACTAGGAAGCTGGTGTGCACAGGTCTATCACATCTACATTTATGTGTCCAGGTGTAGACTCCCATCAATACCTGATCTGCCACTACTATTTCTCACACACCCATTTCCATGCCAGAATACATTTGGCCTTGACCTGCGTGCAAGCCAATTACATTCCACATAAGTGTAACATACATGGAGTACAAAAGACAGAGGCCCTCATTCCAACCCTGGCGGTCTGTGACCGCCAGGGCGGAGGGCAGCGGAAGCACCGCCAACAGGCTGGTGGTGCTTCGTGGGCTATTCTGACCGCGGCAGTAAAGCCGCGGTCAGAAAAGGGGAACCACCGGTTTCCCGCCGGTTTTCCCCTGGCCCAGGGAATCCTCCATGGCGGCGCTGCTTGCAGCGCCGCCATGGGGATTCCGACCCCCTTCCCGCCAGCCTGTTTCTGGCGGTTTTCACCACCAGAACCAGGATGGCGGGAACGGGTGTCGTGGGGCCCCTGCACTGCCCATGCCACTGGCATGGGCAGTGCAGGGGCCCCCTAACAGGGCCCCATACAGATTTTCACTGTCTGCTTCGGAGCTGGCTTCCTCGTTGCAGGGGCTTTCCCGCTGGGCTGGCGGGCGGCCTTTTGGCGGTCGCCCGCCGGCCCAGCGGGAAAGTTGGAATGTCCGCCGCGGTCTTTTGACCGCGGTCGGTCATTCGGCTGTACCCGCATGGCGGGCGGCAACTGCCGCCCGCCGCGGTCAGAATGACCGCCAGAGTGCCATGCTGTGGGACAATTGCCAGCCCAGTCCTCCATCCTTATGACAATACAGAGATGCACCAAATTGGGTTCAATATGGTGCATCCCTGTGTTGTGAGAATGATGGAGTGTGACACTACCAATATTCTCATAGTGTTGCACTCTGTCATTCTTAGTCACATAAGGCCCTACATGTGGCTTGTCATCAACTTGTGTACACAATGCTGGCCATTGTGCACCACGAGCCTCACAAGATGTGACCCTCTGGTGGTGCATAGAAATTCTTCAAATGGGCCATAATGTCAGCATTCAGCCTACTTTGAAAATTTATCATTGGACAGCTTATCACATATGGCATTGTATTTAACACACATGACTCTCTCACACCAAACCCTGGATTACTTCACAGGACACACATTATCACACTTACTGGATACATGTGGGTTCTCAAATCGCGCCACTTCACTGATTGTGTAGGGGCAGGTCCACCTGTAAGACATGGATGGAAAACCATGCTTGGTGTCATATCACAGTCACTGCGAGTGGACAACAAATTTTTGTGTAAACTATTTGAGAGGAGTGAGATAGTTATCCTAGTGGAAATCAGTGCATCAGACACACTACTACAATCACCTGTGTTGTGAGAATGATGGAGTGTGCCACTACCAATATTCTCATAGTGTTGCACTCTGTCATTCTTAGTCACATAAGGCCCTACATGTGGCTTGTCATCAACTTGTGTACACAATGCTGGCCATTGTGCACCACGAGCCTCACAAGATGTGACCCTCTGGTGGTGCATAGAAATTCTTCAAATGGGCCATAATGTCAGCATTCAGCCTACTTTGAAAATTGATCATTGGACAGCTTATCACATATGGCATTGTATTTAACACACATGACTCGCTCACACCAAACCCTGGATTACTTCACAGGACACACATTATCACACTTACTGGATACATGTGGGTTCTCAAATCGCGCCACTTCACTGATTGTGTAGGGGCAGGTCCACCTGTAAGACATGGATGGAAAACCATGCTTGGTGTCATATTACAGTCACTGCGAGTGGACAACAAATTTTTGTGTAAACTATTTGAGAGGAGTGAGATAGTTATCCTAGTGGAAATCAGTGCATCAGACACACTACTACAATCACAAAATGACACAGACACTTAGGTGTGTAAGAGCTACCCATCTGAACACTAACACTGGTCCAGAGACTCATGTAGTGCTACACCCTGCAACAACCATATGTGGCCCATCTGTAGAATATGGAACAACATGGTATAAGGGGAAGTTGTGTAAGAAAACGTGCCACTACCCTGGCGCTTTGCAAGACATATGACTCGGGTACTCAAGCTTGTCCTGAAAGGCACCCAGAGGCACTTTGTGATAGACATGCCGCTCAATTTTAAGACTGCAATCATCATGCGTTGATTAATCCATGACTGACGTGGCAAAGTTGTCTAATGGTATCAAATGCCCCATATACATTGCTCCCTAAGGCGGGTAAGCCCCCTTTGCTAACATAATGGCAGGGGTCATGTTCGTTAAATGATGAAAAGATGCGCTATACATGCATTGGCCAACTTTGTTGACAAAATCCAGGGAAAATATGGTAGGGTGGCGCTGCCTTGGTGTTTCATGTATGACACAGGTGTCACTATGGCCTCTGAAATGTGTGCCTTTATGATGGTTGTGCAGGACTCATCAGACATCTGACCTGCATTGGTATCATTGTTAGACATGTGAACTCAAGGCCTAGACTGGTGCAGATACACTTCATTCTGGTTGCATACAGCTTGTCTGCAAGCATTACATGCAGCACTCCAACTCATCTGCTGCTGTCATTCAAGAGCAGTGAACAGTAAATAGTATGCCAATGGGAGCCTCACCAACAGGTCCGCCGAACTCAACACCAAGGTGATCGAGCAGATCCTTCTCCCTGGCCACTAGATCAGCCCAGCGATGCTTGAGCTGGTGTGCTGCTTTACTCTTCAGAATATCAAAACTATGCACTTCAGGATATTTTAAGGCACAATGTAAAGCAATCACTCTCAAACACCTTCGTAAGTAGAATAATCAAGTTTATTTAAGGGGCAAGTTCTCAGCTAGCAAAACTAAACCACACTAATATATATATATATACATCAGGAGAATAACATGAGAATAATGATAAAGATATAAGCACTCTGTGAATAATTGCAAGAGTAAGTGCATATAATACAAGCACACACCATATACCTCAATGCTCAATAGCATGAAAATGACTGCAAGAATAAGTGCATATTACGCGCGCACACACGATATACTTCAATGCTCAATAGCATGAAAATGACTGCAAGAATAAGTACATATTACGCGCGCACACACAATACACTTAATAAATTGAAAAGCTTCACCGAAAAGAGCGTCTGCATCCCTCCGCCGTACACAAAGCTGGGGAACCCAAATCAGCTAGCACAGGGAGCCTCTGTTCGGGACAATCAGTCCTCCTGGCGTTGCGTCCAACCCAGAAGAGAGTTCCTAAACCAGCCCATCCAGGCCCCCAACTTTTATAGTATTTACTAACGCCCAGGAGTCTTTTCTAGAAAAAGACCCCCTCCTTTACAAATTGTGCAATCGGCGGTACCTTGTTCACCCTTCGAGACGTCTCCTCAGAACGGGCCAAGTTCCCAGGAGAGGACTCCAAGGTGAAGCTTGCATTCCTCCTTGTGTACAGGCGCATCCCCCTGTTGTTCTAACTGATAGCTCGTGGAATGTAAATAGCGCCCTTCGTACCAGGCAGATGGAGCGAAGTTGAGCAGAAAAACACCCCACCCTTCAGCTTGCCGAAGCTTGTGGAAAAACACAGAACAGTGCCTTACGCACCGAACCAGACTCGACAAAATGGAGTCGTGAACCAAAATGGAAGCGAAGGCCAATGAAAGCAGAGGCCAATGGTCCACACCCTGCACCACTGTTTACCTTGCACGTAGTGCTGCTGCATGCACGTAGTGTATGTAGCAATACATTTCCACCCTTGGACCATTTGGCCAACTTACAACTAAGTATATCCTATAAGCTGAAATGGCAATGCTCTTGGGCGACACTGAGATAGAAGGTTAGGCACACACTGAATACAACAACATAATGAAATTAAAATAACTGTTATGATAATGATTACACCAAAGATATAACGCAGTTGGCCTAAATTAGGCAGCCATCCAAAAGCCCAATCCCACCACCCCTTGTCAACATCCTGCTGCACCCCCTTCACCAACTTATGCAGGGCCTCTATGTGGGAGTTGATTGATATGGAGTGGTCGGATAAATTGAAGCAACATAATCCTTCAAAATCACTGCAGCCATGGTTGTGTTTAAGCAGTAAATAATCAATAGCAGCGCGATTCTGCAAAGCAGCTCTTCTAATTCCCTGTACATCTAATAACAGCTCAGCTAAGGCAGCTGATGTATAGTTAATATTCTTGACTACTAAACATGCAAGTTTATTAATAACTCTAGTATTATATACTGCAAGTCCTGGCACCCCTACGATAGAACCAGCTAAACTAACATATTCGGTTTTGGACAGCAATGAAATTTCAGAATCACAGTCCGTAGGTAATTGAATAGTGTCTCTGGTATAGCGAGGGTGTAGAGCAGTATCCATAGGAAACATGAGAAAGCCTAAGCGTGACCAGGCACAAGGCCCTCCGGTTAGATTGGCTGGAATATAAGTAAAAGAAAGATTACCACAAGAAAAGAGCCAACCTTTAGGCAACTTAACATTTTGAATGTGGCTGGCAGCAGGCACCACATTTTGGCTAAACATCAAATTATTTACATTCAAACAGGTTAGGTCAGTCCGTGAGTGGCACAACGTCCGTTGTGCAGCAGTTAAGTTTTTGTCTCTTTTCTCCAATTTGAGCTGAGCACATTTACCTATTTTCATAGGATCACAGGTCAATGAATAGCACACATCCCCATTTGAGATGTTAAACGTGAGTATAGATGTCATGTTCCTCCACAACCGCCTGCCCACCTCCGGGCAATGACGGCAGTACTCATAGAGTGACAGATGGGAGCGAACGTCACTCACATCCACCATTCCATCCTGGTTTGTATTGTTAAAGATGTGTAATAATACAGCAGCAGGAGTGGGCACTGCCACCAGACAAGTGGTAATCAAATCTTGAACGCTTTGCATGTTACTCATACAGAAGTGAGATATATTCAGCACTTCCTGCGCTAGATGAATCCAAACATTGTTCGGTTGATGCAGCAGCGTTGGCATCTGCGGCTGACGGTTGAATTTTTGGGCTATGAGCCCCTCCCGCTCCCCGGTGGAGTCTCCCGAACGGGCTCCATACACCACACTCATGGCACAGGCACTCCACAGGATGATCTGAAAAGAACAAAGGACAAAACACTTATTATCATTCTCGCAGATAGCATTTGTCAGCGGGAACATGTTCCCATTTGTCTTGACCAGGTCGCATAACTACCAGGACATTGTCTGGTCCAGTGGCGATGACATCAGCGGGTTGAGGAGGGTTATTTGGGGATTCAATCCACACTTTGGCCCCTGGGTTCTTGTCAGTAGATCCAAACCCTCCTTTGCCTCTCACAGTGAGAAGAGCTGGGGCGCTCCCCTTCTTAACAACACCTCCATAAACCGGCATGATGACAATTTGGGCAACGCGATCACCAGGTTGCACCACTAGGTCTGTGTCACCACTGTTCAAAAGAATGACTTTCAACTCGCCTTGGTAGTCTGCATCTATCATGCCTCCTAAAACTTGGATGCCCCTCAAGGCAAGCCCAGATCGAGGGGCGATCAGACCGTAATGCTCAGGGGGAATCTGAATTCCCACCCCAGTTTCAATCAGAGTGATGTCTCTAGGTTTCAATCGATGCATGTGTAAAGCATGTAAGTCAAGTCCTGCAGATTCTGGTGTAGCTCGATATGGGGCCAAAGCTCCTGGAGCTGTTTCCCAATACACAATGGTATTGCTCGTTGTAAACGGATTAATCTGTAAAGCAGGTGTCAGCATTCTCATGAGAGGTGTCTCGGCATTTGTTAGGGGTCGGTTGTTCAAAATTTGCAAAGCATCATACAAATTATCCCTCCACCCCTTCAGTGTCCCATCATTCAGTTTACGCAATTGTTCTTTCAGCAACCCATTCATTCTCTCAATCAGTCCCGCTGCTTGTGGGTAGTAAGGTATGTGAAAAATCCACTCAATATTGCGTTGTGCACAATAGTCCTGCACTAGTCTGCCCTTGAAGTGGCTGGCGTTATCACTTTGAATCTGGAGTGGCACCCCATAGTACAGAATCAACAGATCTAGTGTTTTCAGGGTGCTCTGCTGAGTTGCGCGCTTGCAGGGAAAGGCTATGAGATAACCAGAGTAAGTGTCTACCACAGTGCAGGCATACTGACACCCTCTGCTCACTGGCATTGGTCCAATGTAATCAATCTGCCAAATCTGTCCTGGCAATTTACCTCTACCTAGCTGGCCTCTCACCACCTGTGGGACCGGTCTGTGCTGTGCATGCTGACAAATGGGACATTCAATGATCGCTGTTTTAATCAAATCTAGGGGAAGATGCATCCCTCTAATCTCAGCCCACCTGTGAGTAGCCTTTTCTCCAAGATGTCCGCATTTCTGGTGTGCCCATTTAGCCATTCCCACCAAATCAGAACTCTGCGCCTCCACTTCAGCCTCTTGAATCTTGGCTCGATCGTCTGCAAGACAATTGAACCATCGGTCTAATGAATCAGTTGGACAGTGAGCGTCCACATGATAGACAGTCACGGTGCTTTGAGGTAACATTTCCCAGATCTCCTGCCATAACTCCTTCCCCCATACCTCTTTGTTATGGATTTTGTACTGATGTGCATGCCACGTGGGAAGCCAAGTAGCTAACCCATTGGCGGTAGACCAGGAATCTGTATAAATGTGACATTTTCCGGGTAGCTCCTGTTTTAAAGCCTGATACACGGCATAAAGCTCTGCATACTGGCTACTTTTTCCCTGTCCTGTAGTTGTCAAAAGCTTCTTGGTAACAGGATTATAGGACACTGCCTTCCAGTGCCTTTTCGCTCCAACATATTTTGCTGAACCATCTGTGAACCACACATGTTTTTTGTCATCTGCAGACAAGTCTGCGAACGGCTGGCCCCACCCTACTGGGGATTCACACACTGAAGGTACATCATGCAACATTTCGGAATTCTCCACTGGAGCCTGCGCTACCTGCTCATGCAAAACGGCGGTCCCTTTTAGACCCGCTCGTGCCCTGTCCTGGACATACCATTTCCATTTTATAATGCTGGCTTCTTGCGCATGTCCAATTCTATGAGTTTTTGGGGAACTCATCACCCACTGCATGATGGGAATTTCAGGCCTTAAAATCACATTGTGTCCCAGTGTAATTTGCTCAGTATCAACCAGGGCCCAATAGCAGGCCAGCAGCTGCTTCTCAAAGGGAGTATACCGCTCTCCTGCCTCAGGTAACTTCTTTGTCCAAAATCCCAGGGGCACCCTCTTTTTTCCTTGTTTTTGCCATAAACTCCAATTGGCATACTGCCCCTGGACTGTCACATTCAATTCAATGTCTCCCTCTCGAATTGGCCGCAAATCCAAAGCATGCTGAATGGCGTCTTTCGCCAATTCAAATGCGCGCTGCTTCTGCTCTCCCCATTCAAACGCATTTTTCTTTCGTGTAACTTTGTACAATGGGGCCAAAATCTGAGACAAATGGGGTATATGTTGTCTCCAATACCCGAATAGTCCAATAAAACTCTGGGCTTCCTTCCGATTTCGCGGTACTGCGAATTCCTTAATCTTTTGTTTCACTTTTGGCAACACTTCTCTGTGTCCCTGATTCCACTGAATGCCCAAAAATTTCACGCTCTGAGACGGTCCCTGCACTTTCTCGGGGTTAATCTCCCACCCTTGATTCTGCAAATGTTCCACCACCCTGTCTAGCTGAATTTGCACCTGTTCTTGCGTCTCTCCCTGCATCATCACGTCATCTATATAGTGGGAAATTTGCACTCCAGGAACCTCTGGTACTTCATCCAAATGCTCTGCCACCAGCCGGTGGCAGATAGTGGGGCTATGTAAATACCCCATGGGTAATCTACAGAAGGTGTACTGACGCCCCGTCCACTGGAATGCCAGCTGAGGCTGGCTCTCAGTAGCTATTGGTATCGTAAAGAAGGCATTGGCAATGTCAATGGTTGCATACCAAGTCCCACTGTGTTTCTGTATGTTCTCAATCAAGGTAATGGTGTCTGGGACCGCTGCAGTCAGAGGAGGTGTATGTTTATTCAATTGGCGATAATCAATGCAAATCCTCCAACTGTTATCACTTTTACGAACAGGCCAGAGGGCATTATTCCACGCAGTGGTGATGGGAACTATTACCCCGGCCTCTAGTAAATCATGTATAGTCTGGCTAATCTCCTCATGTCCTCCCGGTATTCTGTACTGTTTAATTTGAATCACCTTAGTAGCTTGGGGAAGTGTTACCGGAGGAATCTTCAACAGCCCCACCCTTGCGGCGGCTATTGATATAAATCTTTTGGAACCAAATTGATAACATCCATCTTCCAAATGTAGGGTCATCCCTTTCAAAATGTCAATTCCAATAATGTATTCGGGAATGGGCACAATCAGGACAGTGTATTCTCTCTTTGGAAGTGCCCCTATTTTCATGGGAACCACTATCTGCACTGCCGGGGTTTCTTTTCCGCCCAATCCCGTAATGGTGAAGTACTGTCCCCTGAATTTTCTTGGATTACCATGAATCAAAGTGGCCTCCGCTCCGGTGTCAACGAGGGCTCGAACCTTTTGAACATTTCCACGTTTCCAATAAATTTCTACTTTGACATGAGGTCTGTTATCTTTGCGAGCCCATATCTGCACCGGAGTTTGGCCTGTTTCCTAATCTATTTTCACTCTGCGCACATCAGAGTCTGCCCAAGTCAAATCTGGATACAGTTTGCGGTAATTCTCAGGGAACTCCTCCTCCCTGTCTCTGCTTCGCAACCTCTCTGAGCTTACCAGCTCCCTCTCCCACTCTCTTCCTCGAGTTTTCCCAGAACCTGTCAGTTCCCGGTCTCTCTCCCTGCTCCGGGTTCCCTCTGCGCTTCGGTGCTCTTCCTCCCAATTTCCGTCCTCTGGGGATCTCTCTCTACGGTGGGGTTCTCTCCCTCTCTCTCCCTTTTCACCCTCACGCTCCTCCCCTCCTGCCTTTCTCTGGTTCACCACTTTGTTATCCTTCTTGTTCCTTTTCCTGCTCCCCTCCTTTTTATCCAAACCGCGTTTGCGGTACATTTCCCACATGTCCTTGGTGCTTATCCCATCAATTTCATTCCTGGTCACCCCATCTCGCAGCAAGGCCTGAAACATGTCTCGCCTTGTCACCCTGTTGTTATCAGTACGATTCTCAGACCGTGAATTCCTCTCTGGCTTAGCCCATTCTCCTAAATCACTTAACTCACGCACCGCTTCTACCACCTGAGACAATGGGTTACCCGCCTGATTAATTAACAAAGTCATGATGACATGCTTATATGCAGGAGGAGCGGCCCTAATCAGCCGGTTTCGCACAGACACACTTAAAATTCCATTCATCAAATCATGGGCATTACCCATAAAGATTGCTGTTTTCATCCCTTCTTCCTTCAATCTCTGTACTGCATCTCTCAAAGTATACCAAAGTTTATCATTAGGCGGCCAGTCTGACTCTGTCGGATACTTCTGAGCACACCCTTGCGCAGCTCGCTCTAACAAATTGGTCATGGGACCATTCCCTGGATAGGTTCTAAACTCATTTTGAATAACCGGGTCTGTACTTAACATACAAAGCCTCGGGGTGTCGCCGTGATCCAATTGGACCCCCTGGCCCCCCATATCGTGCACCCGCACCAACCACGTAAGCAATGTTTCCCCAGACCTCTGTCGAAATCTGTCTATCACATCACTTAGTTCTTGCTGTGTATAATCCTCCAGGGCATCCAACATCACCCCTCCAGGATTAGCTGGGCTATGCTGTAACTTTCGCCGATATATGGGCTGCGCACGGACAACATTCCTGCGCTCTGTCTTCTCCTGTCTAACATCTTGGCAGTCATCGCCCCCGGACCCATCTGAAAAATCAGATGTATCCCAGACGTTTCCATCCCAAAATTCAGGGTCAAAGGCTAATCCTGCCTGAGAGATAGCTAAATGCACCTTCTTTTTTATTAACTTTCCCTCTTCGTTTCTTGTGTTTATATTTAGCTACGCTAACGGCCGTTCTCTCTGCAACCAGTTGGTACTTTTCCAACTTATCACTTAATAATTTATTTTGACAAGCTAGCATGGTAGAGGAATTTCGGGCTTCTACTAACTCCTTCTCCAGCTGCTCGTGGTCTTTTTGTAACTGTAAACATTTTTCATACAACTTTCGGTACGCAGAAAGCAAGATCCAGCCTCGCCTCCCTAACGCACAAATCTCCCTTCCCTTGTCAATTGACACTTTCCGTAAACATATAAGAAGATCTTCAGGTTCCACATTCAACATACACGCATTCCAATTTTCACACAAACCAGCACAACGTGACCATTCCTGAGCTAAAAGTTTATACGGGGCAGTTTCCCATCCCGGTATTTCTATGTCTGGATTTGCTACCTGAGAACCTGCTTTTGAGCTCGCTTTGATCTTATTAAGCATTTTCCTTTTTTTTTTTTTTCGAATCCTGCCGACTACGCCAATTTGTGCTGCTTTACTCTTCAGAATATCAAAACTATGCACTTCAGGATATTTTAAGGCACAATATAAAGCAATCACTCTCAAACACCTTCGTAAGTAGAATAATCAAGTTTATTTAAGGGGCAAGTTCTCAGCTAGCAAAACTAAACCACACTAATATATATATATATACATCAGGAGAATAACATGAGAATAATGATAAAGATATAAGCACTCTGTGAATAATTGCAAGAGTAAGTGCATATAATACAAGCACACACCATATACCTCAATGCTCAATAGCATGAAAATGACTGCAAGAATAAGTACATATTACGCGCGCACACACAATACACTTAATAAATTGAAAAGCTTCACCGAAAAGAGCGTCTGCATCCCTCCGCCGTACACAAAGCTGGGGAACCCAAATCAGCTGGCACAGGGAGCCTCTGTTCGGGACAATCAGTCCTCCTGGCGTTGCGTCCAACCCAGAAGAGAGTTCCTAAACCAGCCCATCCAGGCCCCCAACTTTTATAGTATTTACTAACGCCCAGGAGTCTTTTCTAGAAAAAGACCCCCTCCTTTACAAATTGTGCAATCGGCGGTACCTTGTTCACCCTTCGAGACGTCTCCTCAGAACGGGCCAAGTTCCCAGGAGAGGACTCCAAGGTGAAGCTTGCATTCCTCCTTGTGTACAGGCGCATCCCCCTGTTGTTCTAACTGATAGCTCGTGGAATGTAAATAGCGCCCTTCGTACCAGGCAGATGGAGCGAAGTTGAGCAGAAAATCACCCCATCCTTCAGCTTGCCGAAGCTTGTGGAAAAACACAGAACAGTGCCTTACGCACCGAACCAGACTCGACAAAATGGAGTTGTGAACCAAAATGGAAGCGAAGGCCAATGAAAGCAGAGGCCAATGGTCCACACCCTGCACCACTGTTTACCTTGCACGTAGTGCTGCCGCATGCACGTAGTGTATGTAGCAATACAGCTGGTGCTCAAGCATGCCGCTCCTGTACACTCTCTTCAGGTGGTGGAGCACTTTGCCCCACCACAGCTGCCTGGCCTCAGTCTGGTATGCCTTGATGACCCGGCCATCCATCTCTAGCATCATGGGCAGGTAGTGGCATACCAGCAAACACAAATCCACCCAGCTGTTCGTCTGACACCCGCATCAGCCTCCCCTACCAGACATGTTGTATTTGGTCAAAGTTGACCCTGAATACCAAGAAAAAAAAAGAAAAAAAAAGGAAACTTAACCCCACTAACTGATCCCAACTATCTCAAAAGCGTAACTACCCCAGAAAGACATCCCACAATACAAATACAAATATAGACAAAAAACACACAAAATCACAACTACTGGGACAAAATGTACAATACAAAACAGGATACGACAGGGGGGACACCAAAAACTTCAACTCACAACCAAGACACAACCACCAGCTCTAAAACACAACTACACAGTCAGAAAGGCACAGACTGTAAAGAGAAAGTGAAACTGTGCCGTGCTTGTAGGCAGGATTTCCTATTACATCACTTCCTGTCCTGTGCATTACGTCTTTCAGTTATATGTGTATTTATTTGATGCATTTGACATTTGTGTAGGTGTTTTTAGATGCACCACGCACATGCATCATTTATATAGACGCATGACGGTTATGCATTGATTTCTCTGAAGTCAGCATTGAGAGGAGTGCGAAGGTAGAATATACTCTAAGGGCCCATGTGTCATTTACTTTGCGTTTGTAGATGTTTTCAACACATTTGTGTTGCATTTTTTGACTCAATTCCTGATTGTGTGCTTTATCACATTGTCCTGAGATGCACCCTTAATCAACATACATATAACATGGACTGTGCTGCAGTGTGGCATTTTGGGTATTGCCACAAGTGGTAGTCCGTGCAACAATGTGATAAGGGTGTGATTGGTCTGTTCCACCAATGTGTGTATTACAGACTCAACAGCATGCAATTTGTTGCATGTCATGCATATATATGCATGTGTGACAACAATGTATCCACATATGTTTGGCATTCAGTACAATGCAATAGTTCTGATTTGTGATTGTGTTTGTCTGTGATGTGTGATGTTGTCATACAGAGCCTATTATGTAAAGCTACATAAACAGGTCAGGCATTGTTGATGATGGGTGAACCATTGCTACCTAGGAAATATTACCCAACAACTGTCTCTGTATGTAGATTTTGAGTTTATGGAGACTTGTGTGAAGCCTGCATATTTGTCTGACATGTACATCGTTGGTACATAGTGTGTGTGCCTACATTCCACCCAGAATATGTTTTGATCACAAAAGGTTTGATTAAACTTGTTGCTATTACCAATGGTTGTTGGTTTAGTGTGGTGGACCTGCTGCCCTAGCTGCATGTGGTCTCATCCATGTGCCTACTACAGACGTGTCCGTGTAATGTGTGAGGTCATGTGTACCTTGTGTCAGGAATGTGCCCCATGGCAGTGGCAGGACAGATTACCATGGATATTCTGTGCAGGCCCAACTTCTACCATTGGTTGTTATACCTGGGCATATCATGATGATCATAGTTACTAATGATGTCCCCCCTTGTCATACATGTTCCATGCAGCCATTGCAACTCTCACACTGAGTTGTGACAGTGTTCAGATCCAACATGATTTAGGCCATCATTATGAACTCGGCGGGAAAACCCACAGAGTTTGGCGCTGGCAGTCTACAAAAGACTGCCAGCATGTTGAAGACCCCGCCGGCCACATTGGGAACATTCAGCTGGGCCGGCTGGCGGAAACAGTGTTTCCGCCAGCCGGCCCAGCCGAATGGGGCCTGTACATTGACGCCGGCTCCACATGGAGCCGGCAATAATGTAGCAGTGTGGCGGGTGCAGTAGCACCCGTCGCGCATGTCACTGCCCGTAAATCGGGCATGGGCAGTGCAGGGGGCCCCCAAGGGGGCCCGAGGCACCCATTCTGCCAGCCTTTTGCTAGTGGGGTAACCCGCCAGGGAAAGGCTGGTAGAATCAGGTACATTATCCTCCGGGCAGCGCTGCTTGCAGCTCTGCCCTGTCGGATATGTAACTCTGCCATTGCCAGGCTTCCTGGCAGCGGAAGCCTGGCAGTGGCAGAGTTACGCCAGTGGCAGTTTTGTCACGTCTATAGTATGGCGGTAATTACCGCCACCGCTGGCATGGCGGCCCAGACCGCCATGTTCATAATGAGGGCCTTAATTTCTATTTTTTGGCATCCACTACCTCATATGTGAACCCCTTACAGACATCCTATTTGGAGATATTGTAGTAGTGACTGCTGACCTATTGACTAACAAGTTGGCAATGTGGATATACAAAATATGTAGTGGTTCATAGATTGTGTCCTTCAGTTGTCACATACCAGTGATGAGGCTGTTAGTGATGTGTGTGATGGTGGAAGTACAATCTTACACATCACATATGATGTCGCAACAGTACTTCTCAGATTCCTATTTGTAAAATGATCCCTGAGCTTTGACTCACATTCCTATGCTATGTGTAGTGAAGATTGAAAAAAACAAAGCAGGACTGGTTGTATTAGTGAAGTGTTTATTTACAAAATTGACAACGTGAATTCAGTGGTTCTTAAAAGTAAGCGCTGTCAACTATGTGCTGTCTCCGGCGTACCCCAGCAGCTGTGTTGTGCTGTTCCCCCTTCATATCATCGCCACCATCCTCCTCCTCCCCCTCATGAAGGTCATCTACCTGGTCATGCATCGGAACGTTCATCCGCACACATATGTTGTCAAGTTGATTTTACATGCAAAGCATGGGGCATATAGAAGGCTGCCTCAAGGCACCTGAATCTTGTTTTCGATATGCCAAATGTCCTTGGCACGATATTGCGTGTCTTACAGTGTCCCCCACTGAATACAGGTGTCAGGAATAAGGCCATGCGTGGTCCAGGTCCTGCCCGAAACTCTGCTGCGTGGCTCTGCGGCGCTTTATGCGCACCACTTGTCATCCCCTCCTGCTCCGAAGGTGGCCATCACCGTCGTCTGCCCTGTGGCAAAGTTCATAGAGCTGCAGGTTCAGGACATTGGTGGACAAGATGCACTTATCAGTGCTATTCCATGGAGGGACTACAATTCCCATGTTTTTAGAGGAAGCAGCCATCTTGGGGTGTGGCAGGCCTATAAAGCCCAGCCACACCCAAGCACGTTGCTCACTATTTTAAAGACGTCGATGCAGTCAGACCTCGTGGGGGTTTCTATGAAGAAGAGTGGAGTTCCTGCATGGCAGAGTGACATCCAGTCGAAGTATCCTTGTTTGCATGGTGAATTCAAAAACAAGTACGTCGTACTTGTAGCAGTAAGGCCTTGATGAATCCAATTTTGGAGGATGTCGTTACTTCCAGAAGTAAAGCACCCCTTACCACGAGCAAAGCGTTTTCAGTTTCCAGAGTACTGTGGCATTGGCGCGACAATCAAAGGCGTTTCAGTTCACAGGTGTAAAGCGCTCTTGGCACAACAATTCAAGCGCTTCAGTTCACAGATGTAAAGCGCTCTTGGCACGGCAATTCAAGCGCTTCACTTCACAAATGTAAAGCGCTCTAGGCACGGCAATTCAAGCGCTTCAGTTCACAGGTGTAAAGCGCTCTTGGCACGACAATTCAAGCGCTTCAGTTCACAGATGTAAAGCGCTCTAGGCACAGCAATTCAAGCGCTTCAGTTCACAGATGTAAAGCGCTCTAGGCATGTAGCATGGAACTTGTTATTTTGATTTGGTTGTGACTCAAACGAGTTTGTGGTATGGTGTGAGTTCCTGGCCGTGTGCAAAGTTTTATTAGCACTTTGTTGTTGAATGTGACAATCTTGGGTATTACCTCGAGGACCTGGGACCTATATTTTGGAATCCTAACTGATGCCCAGTATGTATGTACCATGTGTTGTGTAGTGCACCTTTGTATCAGTGTGCTATCACTAGAGGGGGCATGACATTTCCTCACAACACAATGGGGTCAGTTGTGGTGACAACGTGGTAGCCCTACACAGCCTGGACATCCCAGCCATTTTGACACGTGTAATTACAGATGAAGTGCAACCCTTAGGTCCATTTTAATGAGTACGTGAGAATACACAATACAGCTCCACCATTCGCAGCACTGTACTGCACCATTTTCACTATGCAGGAATGCACCATGTGTGACATGTTACTAGGCAGCCCTTTGTTGTCCCCTGCACCAGTGCCTAATATGCAGCCGTGCACCAACACTACCAAGCTTGCACCAGGGTGCTTGGCTAACTGCCCTGTGGAGGTGGATGTATCTATGCAGGAAGGGACACCTTCCTATTCATATACATTTTTGATGGACAATTGGCTCTTTCTGTGTGTGCAGCAGTATGCAGCATGCATAGGTGGCACATTCATATGAGGTCAATTCACAGTCTATTTCCTTACTGCAACCAGCAAACGGCACCCCCGGGGTGGTGTTTGATGTTGACACTGCCTCAGATTTTAGGTGACACCTACATCTGTGTCAGCATCATAATGCTATGTATCTTGTGGTGACAGACCTGCAGCTATACACATTGCAAGACCCTTCCACACTAAGGGGCATATTTATATTTTTTGGTGAAAAACTGCACTAACGCAGTTTTGAATCAAAACATTTTGCACCGGCTTGCACCATTCTTTAACGCCAGCCGCGCACCATATTTATGGAATGGTGCAAGCCGGTGGAAAGGGTAGGCTAGAATAAATAAAAAAAGACGTTAGTCGGGTGGGGATGGTGGTATGGGAGAAGGGAGGTTTTGCACCAAAAAATGACATCAGGCAGGTTAAAGTAAATAAATATGACTCTAACCAGCCTAGCGTCATTTTATGATGCAAAACTATCAATACCACATGACTCCTGTCTTAGAAAAGACAGGAGTCATGCCCACCACCCCAATGGCCAGCAGAGGAGACCAGGGTCCACTGGGCATGCCCACTGCACCCAGTGCCATGCAAAGGGGCCTATTTCAGGCCCCCCAATGGCACTTTAAAAAAAAAGTTAAACACTTACCTGTACTTACCTATACTTACCTGGGATGGGGTCCCCCATCCTCAGCTGTCCCTCTGGTGTGGGTGGGGGTGTCCTTGGGGCCTGGGGAGGGCACCTGTGGGCTTAGTCCATGGTGTTCCACCATGGAAATAGGCCCACAGGTCCCCTAATGCCTGCCCTAACCCATTTTGTAAATAATGGTGCAAAGCTAGCTTTGCACCATTATTTTACCCCTTCTCCCCCGTGCATTATTTTAGCATGGGGGGATAAATATGGTGCTAAGGCCATAGAGTCATTTTTTGAATGGGAATGCCTACCTTACATCTCATTGAGGCAAGGTAGGTTTCCACATCCAAAAAATGACTTTAACTCCGTAACTTTGGCGCTCGGCGGGTCTAGCGCCAAAGTTTTAATATAGATTTAGTTTTGCACCAAATTTGCATGAAACAAATGATGCAAATTCAGCCCAATACAAGGATAAATCAGGTCCTAAGTGCTGCGTTGGAGAGTGGCTGATTTCTAATGTGGCTTCAAGTCACAAAAGAGTGGTCATCCGCTAACTTGTGGCTCTTACATAGGCCACTTAGTGACCTGAGTGGCAACTTATGTTTGTGCCAGCCATCAGATGTCCAAGGGTGTGCACCCTTTGTTTCAGGATGATCAGCATCACTACCAGTGTCTCTTCTACCTTCCAAAACATGAATCAGCATGTACTCTGTCCACACATGCACAGTGCAGGCTATAGGATGGAGCTCAGCTACTTAGCAAAAATGTCCCTTAGCACAGTGCATGTAAGGTCAGTGATGTCCTAATTATCCCACACGGTCCCACTATGGCATCCATGATCTGCACTGTCTAACAGTGACTCTGGGCCAATTATTGTTTACTTTACAGACATGATTGTGTTGTGGGTCAGTAAGTGGTGCATGTGAGGCAGCACTACAGTATGTGTGGTGCAACTTCTCACAAATCTGGCACATGGTATGCGATGGCCATTGATGTTGTATTCCTATGTGTGTGACCCAATGCATCAGGCCGATGTACATACACACTACAGGTAAGTCAGGTATGTGTTGATGAGATGTAGTTGGTATTGGCACCAGCTGTCTGGCATTTGATGTTTATTCTGGCAGAGACTTGCACGGCATGATTTGAGTGATCTGTGCCTATGTGTGACTTACGTTACATGAGCATGGTGTATGCCATTGATTTTGCTGTGCTATTCTTTGTTTGGCGTACTGTGTGTGTGAAGTATACATGGTAGGCAACCTGTGGGCACTTGTAGTGGTTTGTGCACATCTTCTGTTAGCAAACGGTACATATCTGCACCTGTCCTTCACATGGGGTGCCTGTCAAGTTGTGGCTGTGTTACGTACATGTGGGTGTATGTGTTTGTAGTGTGTACTGATTGTGCTGCACTACAGCATGGTGATTATGTGTTGTTACCAGGACATCTGTGTTACCCTGGCCAGGTGTTTTTAGAGTGGTGTATGACTTGTGTGTACTACAGTGTTGGTGTGTTGTGTGTAAATTGCTAGGTTTGTTGACTTACCCACAAGTAGGCCATTTCCATATTGTCCATCCTGGAAGTGTTCATTGACCCTGCTGTGCCTCAATATGTAGGTGTTAGAAATGGGGTCTTTAGTTGGCAGTCAGGTTACCCCCTGTCAAAGCAAGGACCCTCACTCTAGTCATGGTAAATGAGAATCACCCTCAGTTAACCCCCGCTCACCCCCTTGTAGCTTGGTACAAGCAGGCAGGCTTAACTTCAGAGTCTAGGTGTAAAGTATTTGTACCAACACACACAGTAACTCAGTGAAAACAGTACAAAATTACACAACACAGGTTTAGAAAAATAGGTAATATTTATCTAAACAAAACAAGACCAAAACGACAAAAAATCCACCATACACAAGTCAAGTTATGAATTAAAAAGCAAAAAGTCTTAAATCCTTAGAAAAAAGTGCTAACACTGTTAGCATTGAAAAGTACCTGGGTTGCATCAAAATAACACCGCACAGGCGAGTGTGCATCGGAAAAGGCCAGTGATGCATCGATTTATCACTTGCAAGTGAGACCGTGCTTCGTTCCTCCTCCGGTCGGATTGGCGTGTGTCGCAGTTCCTCTCCGCAGGAGAGCGATGCGTCGATCCGGACAGGCACCTCGAGTCGGGGCAGGCTTTGTGTTGTTTTTCCACACCCAGCGAGGTTTGTGTCGGAAATCCTGTCGCACGGTATCAGAAATACCAGGCTGTGTGAGTTGCTACGTTATCAGCATGCGTCGATCTTCCAGCCGCGATGCAGGTGGAGCATAGATTTCAGCTGTGAAGCCGGCGGCGCGTCAGTCTCAGCCGTGTCTCAGAAGGTGTGTCAAACATTTCCCCGCACAGTGGTCTGTGCATGGATTTTCAGTCTTGGTCTGCCAGCTTCACCTTTCAAGGCCCCACAAACTGGATAGGGCACCACTTGGCAGGGCAGGAGTCTCAGCAGAGAGTCCAGGTGCTGGCACAAAAAGTCCTTATGTTACATTCTGAATACTAAGTTTATGCTTCCCCAGACCAAGCACCCTTATGATGTGGATGACATGTGAATCCTACACCTTGTAGTCCCCTTTGTCATATGTAACATTTTCTATTCACTGATTTACACACATGTGATTCATTGTCTCTGTATGATGTTAAGGGCTTCAACACCCTACACTGGTAAACGAGGCACTATAAAACAAACAAAATGCAAGAGAGGTTATAGGCACTGTTAGAGGTTGATGGCAGGGGAATCATTGAAGAACCATAATAAAGATTGCTGTGTCTTGGTGTACTATAATGTCATCATTTACTATACTTTAAAAATTAATACAATTGAATATATAATGGAAAATGTGTTGTAGAATGCACAGTTTTTGCCCTTTTTTCCAAACTTTTCTTGGGTGAGAACCCCCTCAGCCTCACTGTAGTGGCAAGCTGGCTCGTTATGAAACCTATGGGGGCTGGTCTGACAAAATTGTTGTTGATGTCAATACCCATTTCAAAGAAACATTCTGGTCATTAGTGCACTTTTTCCTTTTTTTCAGCAAAATAAGCATTGGGTTAGACAGCACCAGACATCTGTTCAAATGAAGGAATATGAGATCCACACTGGCTGAGGTTGCAAACGTTCTGCACTGGCGGGAGACATAGGAGTCTGTTGCGAGCAGTGCAGCAGTGTTATGGGCATGCACACACTTTACTACATGAATGGGCCTATTTTCAGTTCTCCTTCTGGCTACCTCAATTTACTCCTGCAAAAGTGTCTTATTCTGTTGATACTCAACATAAGAAGAATGAACTGAATTTTACATGGTTTCAGCTCCTTTACTAATATGGCTGCCAAAACTACTTCCCATGATAAATTTCTGTTGCAGCATGCACACATTTAAATCTGTGCCTCTTCTCTAACCTTTTTTGATTTGGAGAGAAAGAAACAGTTATAGGTTTGGCTTAGGTGTAAGTATGCATTTTTATAACAAAATTAACCTACAGCTCTCAAAATGGCAACTGGCGATATAGTTGTATTTTACAATATTACATCAGTGCTTAGCCATTTTAAAGAAGTGTTGCAAGGCCAAAAACTGAAAAAAATATTCATAAGATGTTCGAACACTACCTTAGATGACAGAAAATGCCACACTAAGAATAATACTCCTTCCCACCATTATTGCTGCTCCACATGGATGAGTAAAATTGAGATTATTGAGAAGTCATCACGTCTTCAAAACTAATGTGTGTATTACATGCTTTGGTGCCTTTATTGTACAAAAAGCAGTGGTATAACCCCTATGCATTTTTAAGGAACCATTGAAAATATTTCACAGTTACATGTGAAATTTAGATTTTGTCGTCATAACTGTAGTCCCCAAACCACAGTGAAGAGGTTTTTCATGATCTAGGCTTCTAGGATTATGCAGCTTGGATGATCAAGGTTAACATTATATTATTGAGAAAAAATTTAAACTATGTGCTACAATCAAGAACTTTGGTTAAATCTGAATATCTTGGAACTTTTGTACCAAATTCAGTAAATCCATAACTATGCTTTAAACTCTGCAGCTACAGAGTCACATAAATCCACTGATCTCACAATTGACTATTGTTTTATCAAGAAATTATTTGCGACAGGTAAACAAAACCTTACAATTTTAATTACCGTCAATGCCCATTCTTAGCTGCACTTTGAATAAAACAGCTTGCAATATAAAAAACATATACCCAATACCTTGTTGTTGCCATCTCAGGCTTCTGGTGACATTTACAAACCACATGGCCAAAGATATCACCAGAATTCCTCAATGATAGTGTTGGACCAGATTACACAATTACCCTTTATGTACGCCCTAACTTTAATCCATTGTGCATAGCAAATAGATAAACCTCAATGTTAAACAACAGACAACTCAATAAGGTGCTACCTTGTATAACTCATTAATACCAAATAATTTGTATTCAATCTACTCACTAGGCAGCTTCAGGAATGTGGCCTTATGACTAAGTTGAAACATCAACAGAACATGAGTATTCAAAAAGTGTGGTCAAATAAAATGAAGCTTTTTTTTAAACTTCTATATCATCACCTAAGAAAAGAGATATGGTCTTGAGCTGTTGGTGAGCCCACCTCATTTTGTGACAGCCATATAAAAGCCCTCCACTACTTTCTTTATTGTGGTTTATTCTTCTCACCTCAAGTCTACATATCAATGTCCATGGGTGCACTTTCTGGGGCACATTAGGACTTTTGCCCCACACACATCATCTTGCTCCCTAGAAGCTTTTATCATTATGAAAATCATGCTACCTTTCATCATTTTCTTTCCAGTAAGCCATCAATGCTTTCGTTTCTGTACATCAGACATGCATATGGTTGGCTTGGTGCCAACCACCTTGCAGACATACGAAGCTCTCAGGTCTGGTGGACCCTCTAAATTCCAGCAGTTATTAGTATCTCAGGGTAATTCATTGAAGAAGACAAAATAGTTGGTTTTAATGTGTTAATGTATGAGAGAACAGGCAGGCATCTATGCCTTTTTTCATGTATTCGCACATTAGAAGCATTCACTGACCTTCCAAATGTGTATTCCAATATTGCCTCAGCCACCAGTGTGCAAAATGGTAGCCCCACACCACTGTTTAGTACTAGCCCCCCCGAAGCTCAGCTCTAGTTGCACCCCTGTGTGTGTGGGTGCATGTGTGTGTGTGTGTCTATGTGTCTGTGTGTGTTATAGAATTGTCTGCAGTGAAGGTCATGTGGGATTCATGAGAATGCACACATCTCACATGGGTAAAGTTATGGTACAGAATCCAGTCCTGCAGAAAAAATGCAACATCAGGAGCGTCTGCTTTCTACTCAGCAAAGGCCATTTTTTAACCCTATAATGGTGTCTCCAGCCTCAGTTACTGTTCCTTGCAGCACTACAGCTTCACAGAGAGCTTCTGTGCAGGAAATTGCTTCCTTTTCTAAGCAGGTCTTCTTCCTCTATATGAGAACTCATGCAAATGTTGTTGCTCAAGAGGATAAAACACCATCTATCATAATTAGCAGTTATTAATGTGTACTGATCAAAACTGTAAATGTCACTTCTCATACTCACTGACTGATGGGTCTCACCTGATGCACCTTTTGTTGTGCATCATGGAATTATAATGTAAGATCTGTCTCTAGTCACACCTAAACTAAATAAAGTGCCCCAAAAATATGTAAATTGCCCCATTATACAGTGTGCTGAAGCATGAGATGTCATCAGTGGTCTCTCAAACCTTCCAACCCTGGATGAAAATAATAAATCAAGGTATCTTGCAGGATACTCAATGCTCTGGAAAAGGCAGTTTCTCAAAGGGTCAATCCAAGCACATCACATCTTATTGTAAGTCAGCTTGAAGAGAAGAATTTGATTCTGCCCATAGTCAAGAAGCATCAGGTAGTACATGGCTGTGCTTCTTGGTGCACACAAAGACTCATGTACAAAGTTACATCTACAGTTGCAGGGACACTCACACAAAGGCGTGTAGGGCCTGCTTAAGTTTTGGATGATGGATGATAACAGCAAATTGTGTGATTACTAGATTACTAGTTCAATGTCCACTGCTTTTCGGCCTTTCATTAGGTTTGCACTGTACAAATATAAATATATATATATATATATATATATATATATATATATATATATATATATATATATAGTAGCACTACAGAGTTATAATTATGACCTAGTTCCTTTAGAAAATAAACATTATTTTGCTAGTAACTTTGGCGTTGTTTGATGAATCTTCGCGAAATGTTCAAAACTTATACTATGCTAAGTTCAGCTTCTGTCTGGAAAGTTTCCGGGTGATCTGTCAAGCGAGGGCTGAGAAAAAGAGGGGTCCTAAAGCGTGTTTTCCCCATTCATTTTTCTATAGGACCTTTAAACATGCCTACCGCCTGAACCACTGAATGGAATTACACCAAATTTAGCACAAAGTTAGATTCTCTTCTGCATATCACACTTTTTGTGATCCATTTAGTTGTTTCAGATAAATTTAAGGACAAAAATATAGATATATAGGGACGTGAGCCTCCACGGACCTACCGCAGGTTGATCTGCGGATCCACACACCACAAAAAGAATCTGATTAGCTGCCTCCAACCTGAGAGAAATGTTGAGGTCACCATTTTCTTTTGTCTGTAAACAGTCCCCATAGCTGAAATGTGGGGGGCAATTAAGTTGAGGGGGTCAGAGTGCAGGTTCCCTGACCCCATGGGGATGACATAGTTATGGTAATGGGACAACTAATGCCAGACAGCTACTCTCCCACTCAGTCTCACATCCAGGCAGACACTGTTACAAGCACTCTCAGACCTAAACAGACAGTCTCATACTCACTCTCACACTCAGAGAGACACTCTCACATGCACCCTTGCATCCAAAAAAGTGTTTTATTCCTTTTAGACAATCCGCTGAGCCATTCACGGATATGAGCGAGATTTGAAAAACAAACAAAGTATATACATAGAAATAAACATGTATATGAGTCATAGATTGGCTCTGAAATGAGTCTTTGTGTTTATGATGTTGTGTTTATGATGTGTAGGTGATTAGTACAAATGATAGTGGAAACACTCTCTCAAGTTATGCATTAAAAGTTTGTTTCCTTTCTCTATTAGGTGAACTCCGTCATTTCTGTATATACCCTCCATATCAAATTGTAAGTTGTTGTGGTATATAGAAATCATGTTCTGGTCCATGAGGAACGCAAAAACAAGTTTTATTGACATGTTTCCTGGATTTCTCTATTTGTGGGCAGAACTGTGTTGGCCAGTTCCACTTCTGCCTTTGGAAAATGTTTGGAAAAACCAAGGCAGTGTGTGGGTATAGTATCAATAACTTTCCAAAGGTTTATTTCATTAGGATTTCCAAACCAACTTCTGTGACTACACCTAGGTCATTGCAACCACAGCGTACAATCATGAGGTCTGGATGTTGGCAGCCCTTAATAGTTTCAACCAGAGTTAGTAATTGATTCCACTTTAATCCTCTCTGGCCAAACCAAGTAATATCCATATTAGACAAACCTAGGTCTCTGTCAATACCCCTTATTTTGCAGTCTCTCTGGCCCAAAACACAGAGTGGTGACCCACAATACACACTCTGAGCATCTTGGAGTTCCCTGGGAGAATCACACAGGACATGACTGCAGCTGAATGAGGCTGGTATGAAATGAAAATCAGTTGAAATGGAGGGTAGTAGGTACAGTCTGGAAGAAGTGATTCCATTAGCTGTTATAGATATTTTTGGGGTGAAGGTAAGTAGTGAGGTTATGTGAATTGTAAGTATATGTTGGATTGGGTTAGAAAAATTGGAAAGCTGTAAAAATAGCTGAGGTAGTTTACACTGAAAGATTCAACCACATCTGCTAATGTGGGTTGAAACTAAGCATGCTGAAGTCAGAAACTGTTCTGAACCTGTGAACTGTTGCACCAGAATGTTGCAGGCAGTGTAACCACGGTAACAGAGCTAGAGGAGCATGAGGGGGAAGGGCATAGAAAATAAGACTAGACTGTTAGTTTGTTTTACCATATATATACAGGCAGTAATGATTCATAATGATTATTTAATGTCATGATTTGGTTTTGTGTTATAAAAAAAGTGTCTATATGTTTTTTTAATAAGATCAAAATATAATTTCTGAACTAACCTGCAGATCCACCCGTGAATTTACACAGGGGAAGCCACGTTGAGAGCTGCGGCAGATAGTGCATCCAGTGAAACATTGCATTGGCTAACTTTTCAGGAACACTGCAAAGGGTTAACTATACAAAGCAGTGAGAGGTTGTAGAACATTGTATTAACATGAAAGGGAGATTGTCATTGGTTTACTGACTCAGAATCCTTGTAAGGAGAGATGAAGAGATTACCATTACTGGTTGCCTGCTATGAGAGTGGACTTCGATTATTGTGGTTGGTTTAATGAGGTTTGTTCAGTGAGAAGAAATTCTAACTGATACTGAAAGAGAAACATAAAGCACAATAAAGAGAATCATCAGGTACACGCAGTGAAATGTACTTTATTTTACAAAGTGTTAGTATAGGAATAAATTAATATTAGGTGAAAGAAAGTGAGCAATGTGTTCACAAAATGCTATAAAAGATATAAATACAAGGTTTGTGATTTATGGAAAGGAATTATACTAGTAATTCATTTTATAAGAAAGGTATTCGCCTGAACTTGGATTAGGATGTTTCCAGTTTCTATCAGCGTATTAAAGTGATTCCTCATGTATGCTGAAGCTAGTATGGAGAATGCAGTAAAGAGTATTTTAATGGTAAAACATTTTTATATTGAGTTCTAAAAATGAAATGTGTTTGTCTACACAGAAATGGGTATGTATAATAGCAATTTTTAATTCATGCAGAAAGTCACACGTATTGAGAGGTGATAGAGATTATTTCACTGTGAGGTAAACATTAATAAGAGTGAAGTATATCACTTGAAAAGGTACACAATGATCTGAACACTGATACACCTACGCACACTGTGATACATACAGTAACATACCCATGTGTTTACTAATAAGTAGAGTGACACATTCCGGCATGTGTATGTGCATGCACTGACACAACCATGTGGACACTGATGCATTGACTTACACCCAAGTGCACTGTAATGCATACACTATAATACCTAAGTGAAAGTGATCCATACATTGACACATTCAGGAGGACACTGACATATACACTGAGATCCTTATGTATGCAGTTATGGATGTAGTGGGACACAGAGATACACTCTTACCTATACACTGACAGAGCCAGGCACTCACTGATGAATATAGACACATGCAGACGCTCTCTTACATATAGTGATACATCCAGGGATCCAATTATGAATCTAGTTACAGGTCCAGGCACATGTTGGTGCATACAGTAACACAGCCACTTTTACGCTGATGTATTCAGAGAATCATTGAGATTTATAGTGATGTAAACAATGAGACAGCCAGGGAGAGAGAGATGGACAGAGTGACACTCACACATTTAGGAGTACACTGGTGCATACACTGACACACACAAGCATACACCAATTCATACATGGATTCACTCAGGCAAATATATAGAGATTGGGGCACTTAGGTGCACAGTGAGATATAGAGGGGTATATTGGTAGGTACACACTAATACATACACTGATATACTGAGGGTCATATTGAAGCATAGACTGAGACAGGTAGGTACACATTAATGGATAGACTGACACACCCGGGTATACAGCTATGCAGAGGCTGATATACTCATTCATATGGTGATGTATATACTGGTCACCCAGACGTGAATATTGTCGGACATCTTTAGAGAGATTAATGCATACATTAAGTGACTAAGGGAGAGAAATATTCATGAAGTGACACATGTGGGAGGACATTAATCTATATAGAAAAGCTGTGAAGAAGACAGTGATAGATATAGTGGCGTGAACAAGGTAACATGAATATTGTAACACAAGTAGACATACAGTGGTACACTGACTGGTAGATGTAGGAGACAATGTTGTGTTCAATGATGCAGTAATGTAAAATCTAAGATATAGGCCCTCATTATGACATTGGTGGTAAATTCCACTTACCACCATGCTGACTGCTGCCAACATACTGCCGCTGGCGCGGACATCCGTTCACCATATTATGACACACACACACCAATCCGTCACTATTCAGCCACATACACAATTCTGCCACACCAAAGGTCAGTGATAAACTGACTGTATCAAAACCCACACCTTCATGCCAACAGAACAACGCCCATCACATTATGACCCACGAATCACCATAGCGGACATTCAATGGCGGTAAACCATTGGCGGTAAATACTGATGCGCTCAAAATACACACATACATACAAAACAACACCACATTGGCCAATTCAAACAACACACACCTGACACCCATACACACGCCACACCCACACACCCACACCACTATAAAATACACTCCCACATTACCCACAACCCTTTACCAATACAAACAATTGGCATGAGACAGACACTACGGTCACAAACAAGACCAGAGCCACACACCACCATCACCTATACACCACCCACGCACCCCACATCACACACCCCAACACATCACCCTACACACCCTCACTCACACAACTCACACAGCACTCATGGCACCACAAAGACACCCTTGATTCTCAGAGGAGGAGCTAAGGGTCATGGTGGAGGAAACTATCAGGGTAGAGCCACAGCTATTTGGAGCACAGGTGCAGCAGATATCCATTGCACGGAAGATGGCGCTGTGGCGGAGGATCGTGGACAGGGTCAACGCCGTGGAACAGCACCCAAGAACCAGGGAAGACATTAGGAAGAGATGGAACGACCTACGGGGGAAAGTAGATTCCATTCCAGCAAGACACCAACTCGTTGTACAAAGGACTGGAGGTGGGCACCCAACTCCTCCCCCACAACAACATGGGAGGAGCAAGTCTTGGCAATCATGCATCAGGAGGGCCTACCAGAGTAGCAGGAGGACTGAATTCTGATAAGTCAACTCACTATTACTATCATCCCCCTACCTGATTGCCATCACATACCCTCACCCTCACTCCCATCACTCCAACACCTCCCACACACCCCACCATCACATATCACTCATCCCAATGCCAAGCCCTGCATGCCATACCAATGCATGGATACCACTCACAGACCTGCATGAACACCTATCACTAAGGCATGCACACTAGAGAGAATCAGCTAGCCCACCACATACCAACTTACACAAGTGAAAGCTGCCAGGGCAAATACAACCAAAGAGGGTAACCCACTGATGCACAATATGTCATACACAGAAACAATAACACTGCATTTACATCTCCACAGGTACCCCAGCCAATGTCTGTGGGGAAGAGGTGATAGCACTATCCAGTCCCCTAACAGAAGAGGCCCATAGTGATGACAGCAACTCTGGTCGCCTGGATCTGGATGACCAACCTGGCCCATCAGGGACCTCTGGACAGTCGATTACTCATGCACGGTCACACACCACCACAGAGCCTCCCCCTCAGAAAACACCACCACAGCACCCACCCAGCGTACCCATACTTCTGTCCCCAGGACATGTCAATCAGCAGTGTGTCCACCTCTACAGGGACCCCAGGACACACCTCATTCCCAAGACAATCAGGGACCTGGGGTCAGTGGCAGTGGGCACACGATTCAGGGGACAGAGGCACAGGCCAACAGGGAAACTGGGAGGAGTGCTGTGCGCCAGGGGTAGGACAGGCCCAGGGAACCGACTCTTCAGGAGGCTCTCGCAAAGATCCTGGTAGCTTATCAACATTCCCAGGATACGCTGGGACAGATCCTGGCCAACATGCAGGAGAACAGGCGGCTGCAGGAAGGACAGTACAGGGGATCAGGGAGGACTTGTAGGCCATTAACACCACCCTGGTCTCCATTGCAGGGGTGCTCGCAGACATGGCCAACATTATGGGGGAGGCAGCCTCACAACAGCGGGCCCCTACCGCTAGCCAGACATCTGAGCTGCCTTCAACCTCCACTGCCGCTAGTGGACCGGAGGCCCTGCCACAGGACACACAGGCCACCAGCACCCATCCCCCTGCAGAAGGTGAACCACCCTGCATATGTTTCGTGCGACCCAGGCAGAAGCCAGAGACTATTGCCAAGACCCCCACCAGGAAATGAGACTCTCCTGATTGTCACCCTTTTGTCCCACTCTGTCACCCTGTCCACCTTGAACTGCCATTGCTCCCCTTCCTATGTTCCCTTGGACAATGCACCTGTGCACCAAAGAGACTGGAACAATAACCTGGACTTTCCTCCATCATCACCTCATCCCAATGTACTTGCCCTTCTACTTCTTAGCACTTAAATAAATACCCTTTGAAAAAATACAAGTATGGAGTATGTCAAACTTATTTAAGTATGTATTCGTTTAACCAAGTTCAAACATTGCAATTCAAATATACAATAATGTTCAAATAACAAAGACCTGTAGTTGGCTGCAGTGATCATAGTGGGGCACCAACATCTGCAAAATGAGTTGCCAAAGGGTACAGTAAGTGGGCATAGACGTGGGAAATTACAGCATGCCAGTGCCAAAGATATACAAATAATTGACAATGAAATGTGAAGTAACACTGTCTTACCTGTGTGTCATTGGAAGTATTGTTGGGTCACTGCAGTTCTGTTGTCCTCATTCTCTGCCTCCTCACCCTCACTGTCCACAGGGTCTACTGCTGCCACATGGCCATCTCCAGCCTCCTCCTCCTTCAGAAAATGCACATGGCATCTCAGAGCCAGGTTGTGCAACATGCAGCATGCCACAATTGTCTGGCAGACCTTCTTGGGTGAGTAACACAGGCACCTGTTAGATGGAGGCATCGAAACCTGGCCTTCAGGAAGCCAAAGGTACGTTCTATAATCCTTCTTGTTCGCCCATGGGCATCATTGTAACATTCTTCTGCCCTTGTCCTTGGATTCCTCACAGGGGTCAGTAGCCATGGTAGGTTTGGGTAACCAGAGTCACCTGCAAATATTGAGGGACAACATTTAGCTACACACTATCCCATATGGCCCACACCATACCCATACACCAATATCTACTGGGTGGGAACCAGGGCTCACCTATTAGCCACACCCTGTGCCTCTGTAGTATCACATTTGGGATGCTGCTATTCCTCAGTATAAAGGCATCATGCATTGACTTGGGAGATGTACTGGTCCGCCAAGCACACCATCTGGGCTTTCATTGAGTGAAAACTCTTTTGATTTATGAACACCTGTTCATTTTGCCGGGGGGGGGACACATGCAATATGTGCACCATCAATTGCCCCTATGATGTTGGGGATATGTCCCATTGCATAGAAGTCAACTCTCACTGTGGCCAAATCCTCCACCTGGGGGAAAAGAATGTAACTGCAGTTGTGTTTAATCAGGGCAGACAACACTCTTGTCAGCACTATTGGGAGCATTGGCTGTGACATTCCTGCTGCCAAGCCCACTGTCACTTGGAAAGAACCAGTTGCCAAGAAATGGAGCACAGATACAACTTGCACAAGAGGGGGGATCCCAGTGGGGTGACGGATTGCAGAAATTAGGCCAAGCTCCAATTGGCACACAGCTCTGTGATTGTGGCTCTATAAAGTCTATAGGTGAGGATAATGTGCCTGTCCTCCATTGTTGCCACGTCCACCAGTGGTCTGTACATGGGGGTATGTCTCTATCCCCTATTCATCTGCAGTGGTAGAAATCTATGGGGCAAATGAGAGTGAGAAGCCGGTCACAAACTGCACATCATAGCCACAACAGTACAATGCATGATGTAATTTTTAATATATAAGGGGCATTTGTCCTGTATGTCCAATTTTAAACTGTGACGCAGTTATTATCCAGGAGCTCCCTCCCCTGGAAATGGCGTCTGCCTGTCCTGTGCGGAGGGACAGGTGGAAGTGAGGTAATTCCGCTGACGTTTTGTGGCATTGCGGTAGGGGGTCGAGAACCGCCATGTAACTCCTCATTGGTTATTATTGGGCCCTATGGGGTACAGTGGCCAATGGTGATGTACTCCGGCAGTAACGGTATGCACCATTGCGGATGTAACTGCCATTTTCTATCTGATCCCTCACTTGCTACCTGACCTTCAACAGGAGAGGACCTACACTGCATATGCTGCTGTGACCCGTGTCTGGAACCTACCATGGCTTGTGTGACTGGGAAAAGGGCCCCTGCCTTCACCTTGGCACAGTTGGAACGACTGGTGGATGAGGTCCTACCTGAGTATGGACTGCTGTATGGGCTTCCAGACCAACAAGTGAGCACAATGCATGGGGCATGAATGCATGGAGTGTGTGTGTGAAGGCCTCATGTAGGGGGAGTTGGTGGATGTCCCCTGGGCAGTGTGCAGCTTGTGTGCTGGGCCCAGTGTGTGCAAACAGCGATGTGAAGGGGTATGGTGGGCCATAAGTGTAACAGGTAGGACGGTCTGACTGATACCTTTTCCTGTCTGCAGGTCAGCGCCCATCAAAAGAAGGGTATATGGCATGCCATCACCAAGGAGGTGCGGACCCTGGCGGTCTACGGCTGGTGGAGCACCCACTGTCGGAAACAGTGGGAGGACCTGAGAGGCTGGGCACGGAAGATGGTGGAGGCTCCACTGGGGATGGACTCTCAATGAGGAAGGGGTGCCCATCGAACCCTGAGCCCCCTGACAGCACACAGACTGGTGGTGGCCTATCCGGTGCTGGATGGGCGCTTGAGGGCATCACAGCAGCCACAATGGGGTGAGTGCAGTTCCCATCATTACAACTTAAGCATGGTAGAGGGGTACCCGGATCGGGGATGTGTGTCAGAGGGTGTCCCAAGGCCAGGCCTGACATTGCAGAGTAGGTCCCATGTTGGGGAGGTTTCTGAAGTGATAATCCTGCTACCTAGCTTGTAGGCATCCACTACTGGTCAGTGCTGTGTGGGTCCCAGGTGTGCTGCAGTTGGCAGCATATGCCCCTCCCCATGCCCTGGTGGCTAGCATTTCATAGTGCTTAGGGCTGTTCCATGTGTGATGGGGGTGTGTACGCCAACGGTGGTGTTGGTGCAACAATTCACCCAGTGTATGCTTTGTCTCTTCCCCCCTCGTTTTGTTTTGTCGTACTTTCCAATGTGCATTAGTATCATCTGGCAGAGGTACAGAGGCACCGGCGACGAGGGGGAGCTGCATCCCACAGGACCCAGGGGGCAGACTCCACCGACGCTGAAGGCACCAGTGGGAAGAAGGGTGAGGGGAGCACCACGGCAGAGACTGGAGGGGGCAGTTCGGACACAGATACCTCCTCCGATGGAAGCTCCATGGTGGTGGCGGACACTTCAGTGACCACCCCAGCTACAGGTACAGCTGCCACCCCCGTACCAGCACCACCCTCCCAGCAGCCCCTCAACAAGTTGCCCAGGAGTGCGGGCATTTCCTTCGCCCCAGGCACCTCAGGCTCTGCCCCAGTTAGCCCTGCTGCCCTGAGTGAGATGGCTATTAACCTCCTGCAATCCACCTCTTTAGGACAGTCAACCATTGTGAATGCCATCCACGTGCTGGCAGCCCAAATGCAACAGACTAATGCATTTCTGGAGGGCAGTCACACTGGCTTGGAGGCCCAACAGAGATCAATCCAGGCTCTGGCCTCCTCTCTGATGGCAGCCATTGTCCCTGTTTCTACTCTTCCCCCCTCCAACTTCCTCTTCCCAATCCCATTCCCCTCAACCCCAACCTATCCCAAGCACACAAGCAGACGAGCTTGCACACAGGACAACACACAAGAGTGGCACAGGTAAATACAATTGCCACACATCATCCCACAGGGACTCACACAAACACATCCAGATGCAGACATACCAACATCCACTGCCTCCATTGTGTCCCCCTCCTCTTCCTCCTCTACCTCCCTCCCAGTTGCGTCTACACTCACACCTGCATGCACTACATCCTCATCCACTACCACCATCACCACCACACCTAGAAGTACACACACCTCACTGGAAGACACCACCACAACAGCCATGCACACATCCCCTGTGTCCTCTCCCACTGTGTCTGTCACCCCCCTCCCAAGTTACACAAATGCAAGCACTCAGATGCCCAACAGCCATCCACCTCACAACAGCATCCAGTCCATTCACCTGCACCCAAACACAGAAGACAGACACCTCCCACAACCACTCCATCTTCCTCCACTACAAAACCTTCTTCTTCTTCCCGCCCAATGTCCCTAAGAAGTTTTTCCTTTCCACCATTGACCTCTTCCCTCCCCCTCCCCCCTGTCCTTCCCATCTGACCAGGGTGGCAAAAACCCAGGCAAGCACCTCAGCCACCCAGTCCACAGGCCCATTAGTCTCCACACCCACTCGTGGTGGGAAAGGATCCAGGGCACTAGGCAGCCTCAAGTAAAGGGTGACTGCTCCAAGTGCTGCCCAGAAGGGCAATATGCCATCCCCAGCTGCTGGCAGGAAGGGCAAGGAGCCATCCCCAGATGCTGCAAGGAAGGGCAAGGAGCCTGCCCCATGTGCTGCCCAGAAGGGCAAGGAGCTATCCCCAGCTGCTGCCAGGAAGTGCAAGGGGCCTGCACCAGCAGGCAGGAAGGACAAGGGGCCTGGTGCAGGGACTCAGTCGGAGCCCCCACCACCAACCATGGTTTTGCAGCCGTATGAGGCTGCACGGGATGGGCTGGAGTCTTCCCCCAGTAGCAGCAGCAGCACCACCACCACCAGCAGTGGGCAGCCACCCGGGCTGTAGGGGATGGGATGGAGCCTCCCCCCAACACCAGCAGCAGCACCACTACTGCCAGCAGTTGGCAGCTGTCCTAGGCTGCAGGGGATGGACTGGAGCATCCCCCCACCAGCAGCAGCAGCAGCAGCACCACCACCACCAGCAGTGGGCAGCCACCCCAGGCTGTAGGGGATGGGCTGGAGCCTCCCCCCACCAGCAGCAGCAGCACCACTACCACCAGCAGTGGGCAGCCGTCCTAGGCTGCAGGGGATGGGCTGGAGCCTCCCCCCCACCAGCAGCAGCACCACCACCACCACCAGCAGTGGGCAGCCACCCGAGGCTGTAGGGGATGGGCTGGAGCCTCCCCCCACCACCAGCAGCAGCACCACTACCACCAGCAGTGGGCAGCCATTCGAGGCTGCAGGGGATGGACTGGAGCATCCCCCCACCACCAGCAGCAGCAGCACCACCACTACCAGCAGTGGGCAGCCGTCCAAGGCTGCAGGGGATGGATGGAGCCCCACCACCACCAGCAGCAGCACCACCAGCAGTTGGCAGCCGTCTGAGGCTGCAGGGGATGGGCTGGAGCCTCCCCCCATCACCACCAGCAGCATCAGCAGCACCACCACTGAGCAGCCGTCACCACCGGTGGACAGTCTGTAGTCCGGCCTCCATGGGCTGCTGTGCAGCCTGCCCCCTCCAAATCCTGTGGGAATGACACCCAGCTGAGAGACTGTGACCTTTCACTCCCCAGGATCAGAAGCACAGGGCATGATGCCGCCTCCAGAACCAGCAGGTATGACACCCACTCACCCCATCCTCCCTAGGATCAGAAGCACAGGGCACGATGTCCCCTCCAGAACCAGTGGGTAAGACACCCACTCACCCCATCCTCCCCAGGATCAGAAGCACAGAACATGATGCCCCCTCCAGAACCAGTGGGATATTCACCCACTTGAGAGACTGTTGCCTTGCACTCTCCAACACCAAGCACAGGGCATGTTGCCCCCTCCAGGACCAGTGGTCTTGTTCCATCTGCCGGCTGAGGTGCCCCCCATTCCCCGTTCCCCTGAGGTGACTGCCTATTTTCCAACTGATGCCCCTGCAGTGTTCTCTCCGTGTTGCTGCAGGTGACAAGTGGGGCCTTGGACTTTGGCCTGTGGTACACGCACATTGAGGACTAGATAGTGTCCCTTGAACTGTACATTTGTATATACCATTAGATTTAATTTATGTACTTCTACTGTATTTATATTATTACAGTCACTCTCATCAATTTCTGTTGTCCTTGCATTATTCCTGAGGGGTACACGGTCAATATGTTTTATCACTGTATCTGTTTGTGTGTATGGTGCTGTGGGTGGGGGTGTGTGTTAGGCATGTGTGTGTCACTCTCTTTTTCCTCCCCCCCACCCCTGTGTGCTAGGCGGCTGTACTCGTGGTGGAGCAGGACGTAGAAAATCATTGGGAAGATCTGAAGTTCAGGCTCCATGACGGCGTGGTTGTTCCCTGTGTCTCCAAAGGTGAGTCCTTTCCCTTCTGTGTTCTGCTTCCGCCAGGCTTTTGATGTCATTGGTACCGCCCCGGAAAAGATGGCGTATTTGTGTCTCTTAATACGGTGGGCAGAACATTGACTTCCGCCTGGCTATAGGCAGCTACCGCCTTGGTGGCTCTTGTTTCCACCCTGGTGGTCAGTCTGGAAAAATGGTTGTCTATCTGAGTTCGCAACGCCATGGTCATAATTTGGCGGTAGTTACCGCCATCCTGTTGGCGGTATTACCACCACTTTATCACCGACCGCCAGGGTTGTAATGAGGGCCATAGTCTCACAAATACATATAAACAGTGATGTAGTGTATATTTGCAAATTTAATATAAAATACACCTTGTATTAGAAAATGCTGTTGTTAACTTTTTTCCTACATGTGTAAAAGTGTTTTTTATTTGGTTTGCAAGTCTTTTTTTTTTGGTAAGTAAGAAGTTTGAGAATGCCCAACAAAAGAGAAACAAGACAAAAATGAAACAACTGTACTATCTGATCAAAACTGACAGTAAAAATCAAATAAGATGGAAAATATTAAGAAGAAGAAAAACGATACTGGTATGAGTACTACCGAATTTAAAAAAAAAATATGCTGTAAAATGCAAAATGATATGAAGACATTAATTAAATGTGGAAATTTGGAATGTAGTGATGAATTGCAACATATGGATGTTGTAAGAATTAGGAAATCCAATAAGAAGCCACAGACTTTTAGACAGCAACAATCTAAGGAGTTAAGAGTAAAACATTTTTGAAACTGAGTATTTCAAAATTTATGGAAGAAGATGAAGAAATATAAGAGAAGTGCTATTATCAAACAAAAGCACTATATTGAGAATGTAATTCACAAAGCATTTGTTGTGAAGAGGAAACGTTTGATTTTATTATTGAATAGAATGAAGCCATTGGATAAAACAGTCATGACTATGAGGAAGAGGACTTTAAGAAAGAGAATTATTAACAAAAATAATTTTTGTATTATTTTTAAAGGTGAATGTATGCACACATCTAGTACAGGACCAAATTTTTTATGAAGAGAGTTAATTCTAGGAGACAGGCAGGTGATACAAGTGTCCTTTTTTTATGAAGTGAAATATGCTAATCATATAGAAATAGAAGACATAGTTGCTAGGAAAGGAGAAAAAATTATATCTGAAGAACTACAAGAAAGACATAGACAGGGTCTTGTGTACAAGTGGAAGTGTAGTAGTATTTGTAGTAACCGTTAGGAGTCAATTAATAAATTGAAATATTTCTTCAGAGAGTTTCCATGGAGAAGTTTAAAACAAAACATTAAAATGCTTTAAAAATTGGATCCTTGTAGAGTTAGAAAATTAAGGCCCTGATTTCTACTTTTTTTACGCCACATTTGCGTCATTTTTTGATGCAAAAGCAGCATAAACTTACAAAATACAATTGTATTTTGTAAGTTTACTGCACTTTTGCGTAAAAAAATAATGCAAATGTGTCACAAAAAAATTATTTCAAAGAAAGTGTGTCAAGGTAATTTTCATCACTTTAGAATGCTAGCTGTACATCTTTCAAGAATGCAAAATTTGGTAAGGAGACTATAATGTGAAGACTCCAGCTTCATGTTTAAGAGATTTGAATAGAGCCATCTTACACTGTACTATATCAGAGGTTGAGAAAGTTTCTGAAGACATTTAGTTCAGTTTCTTTGGCCCTGAAGAAGAGAATAGGCAAAATGACCAGGTACTGATTGAAGCTGTACAAGAAATGGACACAAATTAATATTGAAAAAATTTGAAAAGAAAGAGACAAATTCAAAACAGTGTGTTCTGAGAAACCAGAGTAAATTTGTGTCTCTTGTTGACGTAGTCACTACAAAAACCAAGCTTGTTATGTAGATATATTTTCTAAAACTGAAGAAGATGATAATGACAAGTGGTAGGAATTAGGTGCATATCTATTTGTAGAAGAATGCTTTGATTTAGTTACAAAGCAAATTATATGTATATGATAAGTTACAAGAGAATAAAATGCCAGCTAGAGCAATTCATAACAAATTAGAGTTGGTACCTATGCCAGGTGAACTTAATGAATTAAGGGCCTCATTACGAGTACGGCGGAGGGGATTGCCCCGTCCCAAAAGTGACAGATATCCTGTTTGCCGTTTTACAAGTTTCATAGGATATAATGGAACTTGTAATACGGCGGGCGGGATATCCGTCACTTTTGGGACAGAGTAATCCCTTCCGCCAAACTCGTAATGAGGCCCTAAATGTGTATGAATCACTTTTAATACAAACTGTACATCTATTTCAAGCAATTGATTGAATGGAGCAAAAAACAGGGAAACTGCAACCAACACAACTACAAAAAGTTCTAAAAGGAAGAGTGGAGTATTTACCTCTAGATTTAAAAAAAAATGGTGATACTGTTGGTGTTGAAAAATACATAAATGAACCTCTGATTATTCTAGTGAATGGAGTTCCCACAAAAAGTAAACAAATCTGGCTAGAATTATTAGATGTCAATAAAGTTAAAAAACTCCAATTTATTTAAAAGAAAATAAAAAAAATTATACTAACGTTCATATTACTGGAAATGTAACCTGTGTTAAGGATGAAATAGTACAATCCAGTGGACAGATTGGAAAAGTGGACAAGCAGAAATCAGAAGAAATATATGAACACTATGGTATTCATCCACTACATTCCAAAGATGTTGTACGGAACTATATTGATTTGTTTCAAATGAAACAAGCTAGAGGAGCTCATTTGAGTGTCTGGGAAAATTATTTAGAGGGTCGTAGCTTTCCATATCTATTTCCTACACGATTAGGTGGCCATTAAGATGACTGGCCTGTACAAATACCAGCAGCCGAGTATTGGTCAACAAGACTTTATTCAGAGGATCCTAGGTTTCGACAATGTATTCCTTATATATTTTATCTGTCATTTGAGAGCGATTTGTCTGGACTCTCGGATGCTATTAACAATATTCGTAAAACAGGAGTTAATCTCCAAAATGTTTCTGCAAGAGATTTTGTGGATAAGATACAAGGAAAAGATGAAAATCTGGAGTACAACTTAATCAATTTGATGACTTGTCAATGTAGAGCAGAGGCTTCCAAATATATTAACGATTATAATTCTCTCATCCTGAAATTATGGAATGCAAATATGGGCCTACAGTTTGTTGCTGAGAATTCCATTGATGTTGCTTGGTATGCCACTGCACACACAACTAAGTCAGAAAAAATGGAGATGAAGGAAACATGAGAGGATATTTCTGCAGAAAAATCTCTATCAAAGAAATTGTACAGTTTCAGCTTGAAAATGCTTTCACACAGAGAGATAAGTTCTTATGAGTGTTGTGACAGGTTGACTTCAACCAGCTTGTTCTCAAAGTTTAGAGGAGTTGTTTGGGTTAGCCTACGCTTTGCAAACACACAAAACAGAGTTTTGAAATATTTTCCAGAAATTCAGCACTTAGCAGAATTTGATTCAGAGAGTACAGATATTGCAAAAACGAATGTTATACACTTAGGCCCATATTTATACTTGTTGACCCAAACCTGTGTTGGTGCAGGTTTGCGTCAAAAAGTATAGTGCCGGGTAGTGTCATTCCTGGATGCCAGCCAGGTGTCATATTTAAGTTATTTCGTTAGCTTGCACAATGCCCCGGTTAGCGTCAACATTTTTTACGCTAACCGGGTAGGGTAAGTGTATGGAAAATTGGAGGTTGTGCGGGAAAGAATGGCGCTTGTAAAGTTAGAGTAAAAAAAAAGACTTTAACCTGAATAGCATAATTTTTTTTACGCACAACCCTCATGGCCATGACTCCTGTCTTAGTAAAGACAGGACTCATGCCCCCCCAGCCCAATGGCCATGCCCAGGGGACTTATGTCCCCTGGGTATGGGCATTGGGCACAGTGCCATGAAGGGGGGCCCAAGTTAGGGCCCCCATGGCACTCTTAATTTTTTTTTTTAATACTTACCTGGACTTACCTAGGATGGGTCCCCCCATCCTTAGGTGTCCTCAAGGTGTGGGTGCAGGTGGGTGGGAGTGTCCCTGGGTCTCTGACCATGGAAATGAGCCCACAGATCCCCTAATGCCTGCCCTGACCCAGGCCTTAAATAATGGTGCCAAGAAGGCTTAGCACCATTATTTAAAGCCCTCCTCCTCCCATGCGTGATTTTTGCATGGGAGGATAAATAAGGCACTAGGGCCTTTTAGCCATTTTTTGCACAGGGACTCCTACCTTGCATCTCATTGATGCAAGGTAGGTTTTCACAGTAACAAAAATGACGCTAACTCCCTGACATTGGCGCTAGACAGGTCTAGCACCAAAGTATAAATGTGGAGTTAAGTTTGCGTTGAATTAGCATACAAAAAATTATGCTAATTTGATGCAAACATAGTATAAATATGGGCCATACTATCCAAAAAGAAGTGTACACCTTGAAAATATGTCTTTATGAAATTTTACAACACTATACATATAGAAATAATGCTTCAGAAAACATTGATGAAGGCAAATGCAATGTAGCTGGTTGTGATGGTTGTTTAGTTCGGCATGCAAATGATGACTTAATTAACCGTAGAAAACGTACTTGTCCAATTGCTGAAAAAAGAGAATTTTTCTGCTTGGCACTTCTTCAGCTATTCAAGCCCTGGTGATCTCAAACAGAGTTACTTGGGCAATATGACTGGTATGAAGACCCTTTCAATGCTGTGAAAGACACTATTCAGTGTGCAATATTTCCAAGATATATGAAAATGTTAAATGAAGAAATTGAACCAGAAGAAACAAATGCTGCTAGATTGCTAAGGAAAATTCACAAATCAGCCTCTTAGTCAAGATCCTCTTGGACAGCTAATAATAGAACATGAAGCTGCCATAGCAATGAATGAAGTGGAAACAGCAATGCAACAAGTAAGAGAAGAAAATGTTACATTGGATTTAGTAGACCATCTCAATAATGAGTAGAAAGTAATTTATATGGAAGTCCAAGGAAAAACAGATCACAGATTACTGCATGAAAGCAATCAATGTAACTGTTCAAGTTTTAAACCAATTCTTTTATATGCCAGTGGACAAGCAGGTACTGGAAAAAGCTTTTTAATACAAGTTCTAACAACATATCTACAGAAGACTATAGACTCTATTTTATCATGTGTAGTAATAGTTCCTACCGGGAGAGATGCACACAATGTCAAAGGAATTACCTTGCATTGTCTACTAATGCTCCCAGTAGAACACAACAATAAATTTGAATACCAATCATTACGTGGTGATATCAAGAGTTTTGAAGAAACAAAAGTTTTTAATTATTGATGAGGTGAGCATGGTGTCAAACTTAATGCTTGCCTTTGTGCATTTGAAAATGCAACAGATATTAAAAACTGGCCATGATGTGCTCTCTAGAGGAAAGCATGTGATTGTTTTTGGTGATTTGTTACGACTTACTCTTGTGAAAGGACGACCTATATTTAAGACTCTATCACATGAAGAAACTCATAGTTCTTTAGGAAGCATTGTAAATGTAAATATTTGTATACATTTTTAATACAAGGAACTGATTACAAAAATATGTCCAGCATCCGATAAGGAATATGGAAGTATTGTGAAGGATATTAGAGGTGGAATGTTGTCCAAAGAAGGAAAACGTTGTCTGGAAACACAACTTATAAAGAACATATTTCCTTTAAAAAAAGTGTAGCAGATCTAATGTTTGAGTTTATTCAAGGAAAAAAGTAAATTCTCTGCTTTATACCTACCATTCAAGAATGTACAATTTTTAATGAACAATCACTACAACTACAGAATTGTCACATATTGGAGATGATATAATTTGACAACATGGAGCACCAAGGAATAAAATACTATTGAATGATAAACTACAGTCAAAACTGGAATCTTCTGAAAAATCTGTTTCTGAAACTGCAGGATTAGAAAAGTGTTTGAGTGTTTGTAAGAGCTGTAGAGTGATTTTGAGGCGTAATTTAAATGTTGAAGAATTAGTTAATGGAGCTATTGAAAAAAAATAGCTTTTATTCTGTATCCAAACAGAATTAAAGTTCAGTATTTGGCAATTACATTTGATGATCTTGAAGATGTAAACCAGATAGCAAGTTGTGTTTCTTACTTGTGAAAGACCTGTATGTACATAGAAAGCAGTTTCCCATCTCTTTAGCTTATGCTGTAACAATACATAAGGCTCAAGGTTTAAGTGTAGATGTAGCTTTTATTAATATTGGTAGCACTGTATTTAAGGAAGGTATGTGTTATGTAGCATTATCACGCATGATACGCTTGTTTGATTTGTATCTAATTGACTTTGTTGACAGTAAAGTAAATGTTGATTCCAGTTGTGTATTGGAGTACAACCGTTTAAAAACCCTGGATGCTACCCACTAGAGCAATATCCCATTTATAACAAAAACTATCATCTTACCAAACGAAAAATTGCAAAATATCTGACTGATGTTATAGAGAAAAAGAAAAAAAAAAAGAAAAGAAAGAAATATCAGAGAAAAACAAGAATAATAGTAATGATGAAATTGTTGGTTACTAGTTATCAAATTTGACTGGAGTGAACTACTATGCTTCTGTAGCTTATGTAGGTAGTTTTCCTCACTACTCGGGTGCATGAAATTAAAGAGAAACGGGTAAAGCATTTATGTTCTGCACTATTGACTTTGTTAGAACTGTTGTCGAGTGATAGAACAAAAACATACTCTGCATCTTCTATTAGAGATATTCCACAAATGTGCTCTGGATCTGTACAGTTTAGACAAAATACTCAAGAAGATTCACAATAATTTTTAATGGTCCTACTAGGAATTTTTGAAGAAGAGATGGTACCTATTAATGAATTGTTTGGACTACGTTACTTATGACAGCATGACCATGAAAATTGCTAATATTCTTAAATAGATTCAGAACTAGTTATCTACCTAACTCTACCAGATTCAAAAACTGTCATTTTTGAAAAGTTGTGTAAAGATGCCTCACAAAATAATGTATGCATGAAGTGCAACTCAGACCTCCTTTCAAGTTTGAACATAAGAAAAACAGGGAAGTATATCATCTGGATGCTACAATGATGTAAAGCAGATGGAACTGAATTGAAATTGAAAACTCAAATAAAAATGGGCAAATCTTAATTTCTGGTAAAACATATCTCTGCACAGCTATTATTTTCCAAGAGGGAGTAAGTGTTACATCTGGGCATTACACCATTTACCTAAAGAATACAACTGGATGGATAGAAGGTAATGATAATAAGCTTACATTTATGCAGAGATTAATATGTAAATTACCAAATTCGTACCTTCTGTTTCTTAAACCAAAGTTCTAAATAAGATTACTACTGGAGGAATGGAACAGTAAATGTATGGGAGTTTTAAAAGTAGAATATAAGGCATCATAGGGCCTAACAAGGGTGATGTCTATCTAAGGGATTTTAAATGTAGAAATATTTTTCATACTTGATGGAAATAGGACTCATACTCCTTAAGTGAAAATGAACATTGTGATCGGTGATCTGCAATGTAGATCTACTGAGGATAAAAAAAACTGATGACATACTATAGTCCTCTTTAATGGTTGAGTGGAGTTTCAGACATCATGCCGCCTACCAAGGCTGATGTAATACAGACACTTTTTAAGCTAGTAGTGTGACTTATACACATTAATTGCATTAAAAACCTGTAACATTCTTTTTATAATTTGAGATATATAGGTAACAGAGTTTGGTTAATATTGCTACTGAGTACCACACATAGTAATGTTAATTTTAAATAACTTGCTATGAAGTTATGTTTTAAAAAAAAGTCTTTATGACTATTTCCCCCCCCCCCCACTGTTCAAGGATGTGTATCTATATGTACTTATTATGTAGTGCACTGGTATAGAAGCTGAGAACAGTGGATTCGGAAATTTAACATGTTTGAATCATATTTGTGCATTTATATATAGTGCTAAATATTTGTGATGTGTTAAAATTTGCTATATTATTTTTTAATACTGTTGGAAAGTGGATTATTGGATAGGGCAGGTAAGTACCTACACTTAGCAACAGGCCACTAACCTCCTCTTAGGCCCACTTAGGGCTCAATAAATTAAACCCAGATCAACCCTTGGTAGCTTTGCAATGAGTGACAATGCTTAACTTAAGAGACAAGTGTGTAAAGCATTTAACAAACAAACAAAACAGTAAATACGTACAACACAAAACACAATAAAAATCCTACACTAATTTATAAAAATATATTATATTCATCTTTGTATGACACCAAAATGATTAAAATCGAATAAGAGGAACCGGAGATGTGTTTTTTTAAAGAATTAATGTTTTCTAGGTCAAAGAAGCAACTAGGGCTCAAAGGGTTAAACAAGGTCCCAATGGACAGGGCAAAGTCCAGAGTTCAGGCCACCCAAGAGATAACACTATTGCAGTTACTTTCAGAAGTGTTTCTTGATTCAGGAAAGTGGTCCACAGCACAGTCCAAGGGTTCAGATGCTCTTGCTTGCCTCTTGGGGTCTGGGACTACAACTCCCACAACGCACCTCCTCAACTTATGGAGTTGCTCCAAATGTCTCCAAACTTCTGGATCTTCTTCCAGAGGTCTTTTTGGGTCCTTGAAGGGTCTTCAACTTGATCCAAGGTTCCAGAAGCTTTGAGTAGCTCCTTGGGAGTTGGAACTACAATTCCCATAATGCAGCTGGTCAGAATCCTCAAATGGTCACTAGATGCTGGTCAGGTGGGCTTTGCTTGCAGGATGTGATGCAGGGGACTCCGGGCAGCTCCTTTGTACCTGTAGCAAATAGGAAGTCCCTTTTTGAAGTAGTTGAAGAAAGGCAAAGTCATTTTAGTGGTGAAGCCCAAGTCTGCAGCTGGTGCAGTCTTTCGGAGTGCAGTATCCAGGTGCAGGTCAGGGGTTCAGCAGGGCAGTCCTTCTTCTTCTTTGTCTTGTTCCTTGTAGGGATCTGAGGTGCGGGTGCAGCTCTGCCATATTTACCTTTGCTCCTGTGCGGAAAGCAGGGGGGTCCTGGTTGTCTAATCACAGGCAGGCTCCTTCTCTCTTTGATGACCACTTCCTGCAAAGTGTGGCAAAAATCAATCCAGCGAGCAACATTCTTCAAAAATCCAACATGGCTGAAAGTGATTTTTGGAGGTTAGATCTGGCTGAGCCCACCCACTGGTGTGGCTAAAAATCCTAAACACACTCCTCTCCTGCCCTCGCCTCATCTAATCAAGAGGGTACCTAATTGTCTGGAGTCGCAGGAAGTGGGAGAGGTCCTGAGTGCTCCAAATGCCCTTTCATGCCTTTGAAGACCAGTTTGGCTGCTCTCCCCCATCCTGTTTCACCGTCTGCTGAGGCAGATCTCCTCCCCCAGGTACAACCTTTGTGTTCAGCCCAGGCCACTTCACACCTCATCAAGATAGCCTGGCCAGGTTGCTAGAGGCTGGCCAATCAGAGAAGAGCACTACATAGCTGAAGTTGGTAACTTTCAGGTAGAGTTTTAAAACTCTTTACCTAAACTAGTTATATTAAACCCAAAAATTGTAAGTTGTGCGATTCATTATAACAATTGATTTGATACCAAACCCAAGGTATCTGGGGACTTTGTTAATTAAAATAAAGTCTCCCCATGTTAGCCTTCGGAGGCCTTTCACTACAATGAGGGAAAACACATTTGGCTATTTTACCTCACCTTAGCTTATAAAACCATTTTTGTAAGGTCCCTGCTTATAGTTGATTGGCACTCAACACTAGGGGCACAAAGGGCAACGCCTTAGGGTGACATATGTAAAAATAAGGTTGTTTAAGACTTTGGAAGTACTTTTAATTTACAAAGTTAAAATTGACCTGCCTTTAAAATGATCATGGGCACCTCAGCAGTGCACTTATGGGGCACTACCTATGCTTGGGTCCCTAAACCTACATGCCCTACCAAATACTAGGGACTTATAGGTAGGTTGACATAGCCAATTATAATTAGCCTAATCTGCATACTCCTTTTACACAGAGAAAAGGCCCTGGGACTGGTTAGCAGTACCAGGGCACCATCAGAATCAGGAAAACACCAGAAAAAAGTAAAATATGGGAGCAGAAAGTTAGGGGACCTCTGCAATCAGCCCTGTTTTCTCACAATTACAGATTGAAAAATTTGAATGGATAACCTAATACTATCAAAGTTTAACTTATATTTATGATTTGGGTATTTTTAAACATGTAAAAAGTTGACTTTACTGTAGTAATATCGGTACCTGTGTCTGTCCATAAATATAAGCAGCTACAGATAGGTAATGATAGTATTAGAGGAATACATTAATGTAAATACAGGTGTATTTATATATGTGTATGTACTAACACACTCCCAAAACACTGATGTTTAACCTTAGAAACAGACATAGATTGATATATCGAAGGATACACAGGAATAGGCTCTCAAACATCTAGTCACACACTGAGGCATTCATTTACGCATACAGGTTCACTGGCATGTATACACTGAGACACCCAGGGACACATTCATGCATACAATAATACACAAAGACACACAATCATCTGTAGACTAACACGTCCAGATACATTCTCATGTCCATACTGATACACCCAGGTCAATACATATACATATACTAACAGAGCTAGGTATACTGTATTTTGTACACTAAAACACCCAGGTACATACTGATGCATACACTAACACATCCAGCCATAGACTTATGTATATACTAACATACCCACATAGACTGCTCAGCACACATTGACACACCCAGGGACACTCTTATTCATACACTAATACACAAAGGCACACAATGATCCAAACACTGACACACTCGGGTGCACTGTCATGCAGAGTGAGAGAGGCACCCAGGGAGACACTTATGCACATACTAACATGCCCAGGTACACCGTCATTTGTACACTGGCACTTACAAACGCACACTGAAGCCTATACTAACACACCCAGCCAGATACAGTGACATACCAATGTACACTCCATTACATATAGTGACACACCCAGGGAGGGATACACTTATACATATACTAATACACAAATGTACACAATAATCTAGAAACTGATGCACCTGATGCACTCTCATTCACATAATGACACACTCAGACACACAGTTATGCACATACTAACACACCCAGGTACACTTTCATTCATACAATGAGACATCCTGGCACCAATTTTTGCATACAGTGACAAACCCACATGGACACTGATGTACACACAGATACATCCTGATACGTACTAATACATGCACTGACACACTTAAGCACACACTAATGCATACACTGACAAAGACAGACAGAAACTGATGCATACACTAAGACAGCCATGTACAAACCTGTGCAATTACTGATACAGCCATGCAGATACTACTGCATACACTGAGACACCCAGATGCAAAATCATGCATGCACTAAACACCCAAGGCCACATGATTACATACATTGTCACACTCAAATGCACACTGATGTATAGATTAATACATCCAGAGACACATTAATACACACACTAACACACTGAGAAACACACTGATGCATAAACTGAGAGACCCAGGCATACACGTATGCAGAAACTGACAAAGCCAGTTATGTAGTATATTTCCATTCAAACATACACGTAGACACTGTCATATACATACCCAGGATCAGATTTACACATAGACTAACACACCCAGGGACACCATTTTGGATGGATTGAGGCACCTAGATAGAAAATGATAAATAAACTTATACATGGAAATGAAATGTTTATGTGCACTCACACAGGTATGGAACTACTGATGAGTAAAAAAGGCTCAAACACAGCTCATTGTTTAATTCAGTGATGGTTCTAACAAGATCTGTATTTTGTAGTTTTTATAGAACACGTTTTAAATTTTATTTTAGTTTCAGAAAATGTATTGGAAATCTGGGAAAAATTAAATGCAATACTTTTGCATTATTAAAGACCCACAGTGTGTAATATCAGCAACTTTGAAGACAAACACTGTGAAGAAAAATTACCCACAGTGTTGTTTGACCTGTAAATAGAAATCGTTGATATTTTTAACTTTTACAACCACAAGATTATGGCAGATGCTGCAGGTTGTTACCATTCGGCCTAATTTGGTTCATGTGGCTGGCATACTGATATTCTGGGAAGTAGCTTGGCTAGATGAAGGAGTACCAGCTTTTGCATCGAAATGTGTCAGTTCTTTTTCTTTTATCATTCGTTGATATACCCGTTTGTGGATTGTGTGCAGAAGCTTCCACAAAATCCATGTTACATGGCTTTATTTCTTTGGTGTACCTCAAGAGAGCTTTTTTCACAGAGGTTGCATTTCACAATTCTTGCACTAACTTTTTTCCCCACTAGGTATGGTAAAACATTTCCATACATCACTCTCTTTTCTTGATAGAGAAAGCACCTGTTGAGAATCATCTTCCTCAGAAATATCTTGAAACTCTCCAGGTGGTGATGGAGCACTCCCTTCAGCCATTCTGGAGACTTCTGTAGCAGGAGGATCACAGCTGAAAGGCTTCTCCCTCAAGCGCTAGCAGAAAAATAATAGTTTTAGGGAGTGACCCTACCCAAGACTAGATGTGGTACAAAAGGAACCAAAAAAATGCCAGATTACTCTTTACACATCTAGTGGCTCTGAGGTTCCGAACTGGAGTTGCGGTTCCACGAAAATTGTAATATAAGTTTTGTGTTCTCTTTGAAAAAAATAAAATATTTTTGTGAGTTATTAATATGTTCAGCCTTCTGTTTATATGGGAAAGAATGGGGTGCATATTGTAATTAAAAAAAAAAAATTATCACAAGTTTACAGATCTGAACCATGGATTCGTTGCAGTCATGTCATCGGAACGGAAACCATAGAGCTTTGCTTATCTGCCTCTGTGGAACAGCCATGGCGCTGCGGTTCCAAAATTACTTTAAAAAAAAATATTACAATACTACTTCAGAACTGTGCAAATGCTGAATAAAGTATAAAACAGCAACAGCAGCTATTTTCTTAGAAGGATTGTGCCTCTTCAATTCAATTTGAAACACTATACATGGTTAGTGTATTTCATTCTGCCAGAGGCACTTTTTTCCTCAGACATCTGGGGTTAATATCTAAGTATGTATGAGGAAAAATTATAATTACCTAAACAATTCAAACATTATACACAAGTTATTGTTTTAAAATACACTTTAACCTTAGAAGTTCCATAAAAATACAAAAGTTTATAGGAACATTAAAGTTAGCAAATAGAATTAAAAACACCTTAGAAATTCACTGAAAAAAACAAAGATTACGGGGATGCAAAAGTTAGGAAATTGAATGAAAAAAACCTTAGAAATTCCCTGAAAAAACAAAGGTTACAGAGACATTATTATAGAGAGTAAACAGAATTAAAAATACCTTAGATATTCACTGAAAAAAACAAAGGTTAATGGGTCATTATAGTTAGGAAATAGAATAAAAAAACTTGTGCAAAGCCATAGAAATTCAGCAGTTATAGTTACCTGAGCTCACTATAACTCACGCTCCCATAATGCACTGCTTATGGCCTCACATATTACCTCAATCATCAAATGGGCAGTGACTTCACTGATTACATCACTGATGACATATGACATCACTAATGACATCAATGGTGACATCATTCACAGAATCAGTCATACACCCACTCATTTGCTGATAAAAACTCTTGTATATCCATACACACACATCTACTCACATACTTATTCAGAGATGCATAAAAGTAGTGATATACTGAAATTCATTCTGCAATGGGATCTGATAAATAAAACAATCATCCATAAGGCTCAACTAAGACCATTAATGTTCTGGAGGAAGCTGAAAGCAACACCAGCCCGAGCAGCCTATAATGATGCTCTTAATTAAGTGATAGAGCTAGTTAGGAATTCTAAGGTTGGTTGGATATATTCTATTAGGGACACGTTGCTCCACATTCATCTGTAGGACCACTGGAATGATCTAGGCCACCCTCTGAACCTTTCAAAGATACAATTAAGGAAGCTTATTGGGCACTCAGTTAGGCATTAGAGCTGGGTAGAATTAATCATGGTTTTCTCACTACTGCCTTTTTGATCTAAAATTAAATAATATATGTGAGCCTTTTCTTGATTACATCACAATTCAAGCAGTAAGGTCACTGTATGCTAAATCTAGGCATGGCACACTTCCTCTGAAATCATTTGTGCAGATTGAATATCTAAATGAGACCAGAATATGGCTTGTCCGTTATGCCAGCATGCTGATGAGAACTTGGAACACTTTTCGTTTCTGTGCAGTGAATAATAAACTTAGGTCGAGGTGGATCCTGCTCATTTGTAAATAGTTGGTGGTTAGGCATTGTGTGGTGGCTCTGAGGATGTTGAGAGCTGAAACATAGAAGTCTATAGTTTATTTAGCTGCCAAGTATGTCCACTGGAGTTGGAGTATCAGATCCAATGCGCTGAGACAATTTACTGGTAACCCCCAAATAATATGTGGAGGACTAGTTTGTGTTACTGGTATGCACATTAATAACTCAAAATGTGTGGTTCACATTTGTATTATTTGTTGGTTTTGGTCCTACAATACCTAGGATAAATTAAATATGTACACCAGTGATATTGGTAATGGGCTTGGGGTTTTAATGATGGGACCATAAAGAAGGTGTAAGGGCGGTTAAAAGTATAAAGAATGTTTATTTTTTGCGAGCCGACTAAATTTGTATCTGCTTAGTGGTGTTGATATGTTTTACATTTGTATTTGAGCACTTATTACTGATTGTATATTACCTAAGCAAAACCTGATGTTTTACAGATGGTCTCTTATAATATGTGTTTTTATCGTTTCTTTTTAATTATGTACTTGTTGTGTGCTGTGCTTTAATGTTTTTTCGCCTAATAGAGTATTTTATGATGATGGAAAAAAGTGAAAAAAACAAAAGCACCAAATATAGCAGTTGCTCGCATCCGATTGTTCCCAAGGGTTTGTGATAAGAACTGCAAATGTTGCACACATGGAAAATTCTCACAGCGATTGGCACATAAATATGCAAAATGTCGTAATGACATCATTTTCGAAAATTCACTTAACAATCTTATCGTGAAATTCTTGTAATCACTCAAATTACCATGGTTTAATTTACATTTTGCTCAGGTCTAATTTACACCCCTTTCTGCTGCTCATACTTTGATACTACCTCGCTTATGTGGTTCTTTTTTCAGTAGTGCAGCCCACTGCCAGGTCCGAAAAATTTATCTAACAGAAATAGCACCATTTGGTGAATGCATTAAATGCTGTGTTTTTGCTAGTCATAGCCTGCGACAGCAAATAGGATCTGAATAGCTTTTCCAATGTGAAGTCTGAATGAAGTTTTAGACTGAGGGTTTTATTCATATGTGTCAACATTATACAAGGTCCAGGTGAAATTTAGGCCCAGATTGAAGAAGCTCTAGCGCCACTTTAGCGTCATTTTGTTTACGCTGATGTGGTGTTTGCAACATTAACAAAGTGGCAAAGGACATGCATTGCACCACTTTGTGACATTTTGCACCACATTGTGCATGTGCCATGCATCATGTACGCAAAGGGGCTGTTCCCTCATTAGGGAGAATGCTAAAATGGGGCAGTGGAATCTAAGAGATTCAGCATTGTTGCACTGCAGCATTTTTTAATGCCTGCTCTGAGCTTAAAATGAGGCACTCTACGTACTTTGCAGGACTAGCTCCAAAATGTTGGGCACTATTGCCCCTACCCTGCACCATGGTGTCCCTTATATTAAATATGGCACACACATTATAGTCTTAGGAGGGTACTAAGAGGCACTAGAAAAGTGGCACTGCAGTGAATGCTGTGCCACTTTTCCTAAATATGTCCCTTAATTTACAACAGCATAATGCCATATAAATTCTTGCATTTTCTGTTACAGTTGTTACCCAGGAGCTCAAGAAGAACCCAAACAAACTGAACATGAGCAGCTGTTCTTTCCTTAACCCCTTTGCTTCCAGGCCTTTTCCCCCTCAGGTGCCAGGCCTTTTTTGGCTATTTGGGGCAGTTCACGCTTAGGCCCTCATAACTTTTTGTCCACATAAGCCACCCATGCCAAGTTTGCTTCTTTTTTTTCCAGCATCCCAGGGATTCTAGATATACCCAGACTTTGTGGGTTCCCCTGAAGGAGACCAAGAAATTAGCCAAAATACAACAAATATATATATATATTTTTTAAATGGGGAAAAAAGGGCTGCAGAAGGCTGCTTGTGTTTTTTCCCCCTGAAAATGGCTAAAATCACCAGCTTCCCAGATTTCAGGAATATGCAGACTTGAATCTGAAAACCCAATTTTTCAACCCAATTTTGGCATTTTACTGGGACATACCCCATTTTTACTATTTTTTTTTTTGCTTTCATCCTCCTTCCAGTTAGTGACAGAAATGGGTGTGAAACCAACGCTGGATCCCAGAAAGCTAAACATTTTTTAAAAGTAGCCAAATTCTGAATTCAGCAAGGGGTAATCTGTGAAGATCCTACAAGGTTTTCCTAAGGAAATAACAGCTGAAATAAAAAAAATATTGAAATTGAGGTAAAAAACAGCCATTTTTCTCCACGTTTTGCTCTGTAACTTTTTTCTGCGATGTCAGATTTTTAAAAGCAATATACCGTTACGTCTGCTGTACTCTTATGGTTCCTGTGATATATAGGGCTCGTAGGTTCATCAAAAACCCTAGGTACCCAGAGCCAATAAATGAGCTGCACCTTGCAATGGGTTTACATTATCTACTGGTTATACAGCGATTCATTTGCTGAAATATAAAGAGTGAAAAATAGGTATCATAAAAAGCTGTGTATTTCCAAAATGGGCACAGGAAAAGGTGTTGAGAAGTAGTGGTTATTTGCACCTCTGTTAAATCTGGGGTTCCCATACCAGCATGTGAATTACAGGGCATTTCTCAAATAGACGTCTTTTTTACACATTGTCTTACATTTGGAAGGAAAAAAATGAAGAGAAAGACAAGGGGCAATAACACTTGTTTTGCTATTCTGTGTTCCCCCATGTCTCCCGATAATAATGGTACCTAACTTGCATGGGTAGGCCTAATGCTTGCGACAGGAAACGCAACATGGACACATCACATTTTTACATTGAATTCTGACGTGTTTTTTGCAAAGTCCCTAGCTGTAGATTTTGGTCTCTAGCTCAGTCGGCACCTAGGGAAGTCTACCAAACCTGTGCATTTTTTAAAACTGGACACCTAGGGGAATCCAAGATGGGGTGACTTGTGGGGCTCTCACCAGGTTCTGTTACCCAGAATCCTTTGCAAACCTCAAAAATTGGCAAAAAAAAACTTTTTCCTCACATTTCGGTTACACAAAGTTCTGGAATCTGAGAGGAGAAATACATTTCCTTCCACCCAGCGTTACCCCATGTCTCCCGATAAAAATGGTACCTTACTTGTGTCGGTAGACCTAGTGCCTGCGACAGGAAATGTCCCAAAACACAAAGTTGTCAGAGTCACCAGATCCTCGGGGTCTGTACACGTTCCCAACACGTCCACCACTGAACAGCTCCAAGACTCTGATAGATAAATCACAGAGACTGAGAGAGTTCAAGAGGGGAAGAGGGAATTAGGAAGGGAACAGCTGGGAAGGAGACCTGTAGTAAGAAAAAGGTTAGAACACACAATATGAAAATTATATCTCCTGAAATCAATACTAGACTATAATTCTAAGCCTAGTCACTCTGAAAACATGAACAATCTAAGAGTTAAGTTTAAAATGACTAAGTTTCAAGATGGCCGGATACCTGTAAGGGAATCAAGATGAATTAAACGAAAACTTTCTTATTCAAGTACTTTTCTTTACATGAGAATCAGAAAAAACATTCTGGCAAAATTTTAAACCAGTCATATAAATCCTGTTTTGAGAATGTATACTAGGACCATACAATATTGCATCTAGAAACTCTGGCCTTCTGTGTACTCTTAAAATGTTTCAACACAAATTGTGCATATTGCAGATATATATATATATATATATATATATATATATATATATATATATAGTAAACACCATAAAAGGATTGTGCACAATAAAAAACACAATATGGATTCAGGAAACAAATCACATAACTTGTCAACTCGAATATTACATAATAAATATCTTAGAATAGTGGCATACAATAAACAACATGAAATAAACTCGAGGAGAGAATCGTGCGTCTTGCCGATTCGAGTGTCACCATGTAAAATACCAAGAAATGGTAGCACTCAATGAATATCAAACTCAAATCATCATTAATCGAATTGCGCGTCTTGCCGATTCGGAAAACACGATGTAAATGTCAAGAAATCAGCTCACAATAAATAACAAGATCAAAGTACAATGAAACGAATCGCGCTTCTTTTGCCAATTCTTAAGCCACCGTGTAAATGGCAAGAAATGGTAGCGCGCAATGAACAACAAAGTTAAATCCTCATGAAACGAGTTGGCGTCTTGCCAATTCGTAAAACATCATGTAAATGTCAAGAAATAGTAGCGCGCAATGGACAACAATGTTTAAACACCATAAAATGAATTGCGCATCTTGCCGATTCTTCAGCCACCATGCCAATGTCAAGAAATGGTAGCATGCAATGAATAACAAAGTCAAACCTTTATGAAACAAATCGCGCATCTTGCCTATTTGTAAACTACCATATAAACGTCAAGAAATGGTAGCGCACAAGTAATCTGTTACTCATTTAAGAATTAAACCAAGAATATGAAAATTCTCAATAACGGTGTCGGAACAGTCCAACCACCACCTTACCGCCTGGAACAATGATCACCAATGAAGGATGAAGGGCAGAAGACTGGAAGATCCAAATAAGCCGCCGGGACAGGAGCTCAGGAAGAAGCTGCTGCTCTGCACCGGGACCTCTGACTAGTGAGCACTGGGAGTTGGGCTGGCTCTCTTTTATAGAGTCTTGGCCCAGCCCAGAACCACGCCCAGGCATGTTGCAGGGAAAGTCTCTGGAAAGCCCTGGAAAGGGGCCACACCCTAACACACTCTGAAAACCTGCAGCAATACATTGCAAAGGAACAGTATTTGTAAGCATATTAAAAATAAGTTTTCAGGATTGAACTCTGCAATGCAAAAGGTTAAACCACAACATATCAGCACAATGCATAAATTACGTTGTTTTTGAGAGTGCTGGGTTTTTGCATTTTTGTCGCCAATAGAGCGCGTACTGCTCTGGTGTTGACAGTACTCCCCTCTCCCAGACGCGCTCTAGGGCCTGGTTTTCTTAGATTAAGATGATGAAAGCGTCTCACAAGTACTGGAGCATGAACATCAGATGCGGAAACCCATGAGTTACTTTCAGTACCATAACCTTTCCATGAGATTAAGTACCATAGATTATGCCCTCTCAGTTTAGAATCCAACACTTTCTTGACTTCATATTCTTCTTCCCCTTGTACTAGAACAGGAGCTGGATGAGGGTGGACCTTTTGGACTGCCTTTTTCAACAGGGAAGTGTGGAACACTGGATGAATCCGTAAGGATCTGGGCAATTGTAGTTTATAGGTCACCGGATTGATTTGCTGAAGGACAGTATAAGGACCTACGAATTTGGGGTTAAACATGTGCTTCTTCTTGAAGTCTATATGTTTTGTGGAAAGCCACACTTTGTCACCTGGTTGATATTGTGGTCCCTCACAATGTTTCTTGTCATAATGCCTTTTATATTTTTGTTTGGCTTTTTCTAAATGCTGTTGAATCAGTTTCTGGGTTTGATGTAAATGCTGAATGGTTTCTGACACAGCTGGAGTAAGAGAACTTTCTTGAGGAATTGTGATGGGCAAGGTGTCAGGATGATAGCCAAATAAACCAAAAAAGGGTGTAACGCCAATAGAAGTGTGGAATGAGTTATTGTAAGCTAACTCAGCTAACCAGAGCATAGATGTCCAAGAATGAAGTGCCTGTTCAGCGTAGGCACGTAGTTATTGTTTCAAAGTCTGATTTAGTCTCTCCGTTTGACCTTCTGTTTGAGGATGGTGACTAGTAGATAGCGTAGATGTCACTTGGAGTGTTTTACACCATGTCTTCCAGAAATTGGAGGAAAATTGTGACCCCGATCAGAGAGGATAACCTTTGGCAGACCATTATAACGAACCACTCTGTTCAGTAAAATTGTTGCCAATTCACTAGAAGTGGGCAATTTTTTACAGGCGATGAAATGTCCATATTTCGTGAGACTATCTACTACCACCAGAATTACTGAATGCTGTTGAACCACTGGCAGACCGGTAATAAAGTCTAAAGAAATGTGCTCCCATGGACGACTTGGGGTTGGAAGTGGATGTAACAACCCTTTTGGTTTTGAATGACTTGTTTTAATGCGAGCACAAACTTCACAGTTGTTTACCATTGCTTTTATATCTTTTGTTAGGGTAGGCCACCAAAAATAGCGTTGGATCTGTTCAAGAGTTTTAGGAGTACCTGGGTGACCTGCCGTAGGTATAACATGCAACCAATGAAACACTATCTTGCGAAGTTTGGTAGTGGGTACAAACAAACGAGCGTCATGAAAGGGTAAATCTTGCTTGATTGACCTTTTGGGATCTGCTTGGGCCCATGCTTGCCATTTTTCAACAGTGAAAGAGTTGCGAATTTCTTCAAAGAAATCTTCAGTTTTTATGATACATAGAACCTTGTCAGGAGCAATGATAGCTCTGGAGGCTTGAAATGCAGGCAACGTGGTAGACTCTTGACGGGACAAGGCGTCAGATTTGCGATTATCTTCACCAGGCTGGAAGGTTACTACAAAATCTAATTCAGCAAAAAAAAACATCCAGCGTAATTGCCCAGGGGTCAAAGGTCTGGCGGAACTCATGAATTGAAGATTACGATGATCAGTATATACTGTGACAGTGTATTTGGCACCCAACAAATGATGTCTCCATTCTTTAAAGGCGTCACAAATCGCCAGAAGCTCTTTTTCAGCAAAGCTGTTCGGCTTTGTACAACTTCCGAGACATATAAGCTACAGGATGAAGCTGACCAGTGTCTTTATTTCATTGTGATAAGACGGCTCCTGTTGCTACATCTGAAGCATCAGCTTCCACTATGAAAGGTTGATTCGCATCAGGATGAGTCAAGACTGGGGCAGGGGAGAAAGCTTCCTTCAAAGTCGAGAAGGCTTGATCAGCTTCTGGGGACCATACAAACTTTTCTTTCTTTCTCAGTAGCTTAGTGATTGGAGCCACTGTCTGGGAGAAATGATTTATGAACCTCCGGTAAAAATTAGCAAACCCCGGGAAACATTGTACATCACAAACAGTCTTTGGGGTGGGCCAATCAGATGCGGCTTTTACTTTCTTTTCTGTCATCACCATAACTTGAGGGGTAAGAATAACCCCTAAAAACTCAACTGTGGTAACATGAAACTCACACTTGGTTAGTTTGCAATATAAATGGTGTTTTCTAAGGGCTGCAAGAATTTTCTTGACATGTTGGACATGTTTGTTTTCATTGTCGGAGTAGATCAAAATGTCATTGATGTAGACTATGGCAAATATGTCGAGGTACTCTTTAAGAACGTCATTCAAGAAAAATTGAAATGCTGCTGGAGCATTACACAGACCAAAAGGCATGACGGTGTATTCAAAAAGGCCATATCTTGAACGCTGTTTTCCATTCGTCACCCTCTCTCATTCTGACCAAATGATAAGCACCTCGAAGGTCAAGCTTCGTGTAGATTTTTGCTCTCTTTACTTGTTCAAATAAGACCGGAATTAGGGGTAAAGGATATTTTTTCTTGATGGTGACTTTGTTCAAAACCCTATAGTCGATGCAAGTTCGAAGTTCTCCATTAGCTTTTGGAACAAAAAACAAAGGCGAAGCTGCAGGAGACTTAGAGGGGCGAACGAAGCCATTCTCCAAAAATTGATCTAGGTATTTTCGTAAATGTTGATTTTCATTTTCTGACAGGGCATATACACGACAATTGGGAAGTATCGCACCTGGGGCTAGATCAATTTGACAGTCATAAGATCTGTGAGGAGGTAGAGTCTCTCCTCCTTTCTCATCAAATACATCTTTGTAAGATGAATACTGTTTGGGCAGCTGAATTTCTTTCTCCGCGGCAGTAGCTATGTAAGAGTTGCAAACTTTTGGTACTTGAATCTTTTGGAGACATTGTTCGTTACATAGCGCAGATGAGAACACGATTTTTCATTCTGCCCAATTGATCTCCGGATTGTGATGAGTTAACCATGGCAAGCCGAGGATAATCCCATATTGGGGAGCATGGATCACGTCAAGGATGATTTTCTCTTTACGTTTCTTTCTTTGATTCTTATCTTCACAAATCATAGACAAGGGGATAGTCTGAAGAGTTACCGGACCTCCAGTCAAGAGTTTTCCATCGACTGCCTGGATGATTTCTTGGGTCTTCTTTTCAATGCATGGGATCCCCCATGCACAAACAAATTGGACATCAACAAAGTTCCCAGTAGCCCCAGAATCAACTAGAACTTTTTTTAAATAGATCTTTTTCTTGACCTGAACTCTTATTTCCAGTTTAAGATGTCTAGACTGTAAAGGGTCCACGGTGACACCCAAGAGCAAACCTTCTCTGCATCTTGGGTATTTTAGTTTTCCAACTTGACTGTTGCATTGGCTGCGACCTTCTGAACTGGACCTTGCTTGTTCTTTGGTTAGATTGGACAATCTTTGGCAAAATGACCTTTTTGCCCACAATAAAGACATTGTCAATTTTTTCTGCGTAGGTCCTTTTCATTTTTGGTCAAAGGTCTTCTGATGGTTCCAATTTCTATTGGTTCTGGCGTTCTTTCTTTCTGAGTTCTTGAGTCTCTGTTATCATGAACGCGCCATGAATATTTTTTAATCTTTTTGCGCTTTCCTTTACGTTCTGCTAAACGATGATCAAGTCTCAAGACAAGATTTATTAATTCTTGACAGTCTGTAGGTTGTGGCTCGATTTGCGCTAAGATATCTTTTAGTTCCTCTTTGAGTCCCTTGTAAAACAAGACCACTTGTTTTTCTTCAGGCCAGGATGTCTCGGCAACCAGCCAGTTAAAGTTGGCTAAATACGACACTAGGTCTTGATTCCCTTGGCGTAAATCTGATAATTCACGATCTGCTGACTGTGTTACAGTTCTACGATCAAAAACTCTCTCAAATTCACGAACAAAATTTCTCCAGTTGTACAACAAGGGACTATTTTTACGCACAAGAGGAATTGCCCAAGTAGCTGCATCCCCAGACAGATATGATAACAAGAAAGTTACTTTGGACTGGGCATCGGGGAAAGTATTTGGTCTGCAGGTGAAGTGTAGTTCCACTTGAACCAGGAAAGATTGTGCTTTCAAAGGGTCACCTGAGAAACATTCTGGGGGAGCTAAAGGAATTGCAGAAGGAACATTTAGGGAAATCGGATTACTTCCAGAAGCCTGAGAAGAAGTACCTGGCCAAGACACACCTGTGGGACATTGTTCCTTCTTCTCTACCTTATCTTGCAACTGACTCACTCTCTCTGCTAAGCTAGTTGTCAATTCTTTGGATGATACCACCTCTGCTTGGAGCTGGGTGATAGCCTTGACTAACTCGTCTAGCGTGGCCATGCTGAGAACATACACAAACCAGGAGGATAATCATTTGTGGGCTCACTATTCTGTCAGAGTCACCAGATCCTCGGGGTCTGTGCACTTTCCCAACACGTCCACCACAGAACAGCTCCAAGACTCTGATAGATAAATCACTGAGACTGAGAGAGTTCAAGAGGGGAAGAGGGGATTAGGAAGGGAACAGCTGGGAAGGAGACCTGTAGTAAGAAAAATTTTAGAACACACAATATGAAAATTATATCTCCCGAAATCAATACTAGACTATGATTCTAAGCCTAGGCACTCTGAAAACATGAACAATCTAAGAGTTAAGTTTAAAATGACTAAGTTTCAAGATGGCCGGATACCTGTAAGGGAATCAAGATGAATTAAATGAAAACTTTCTTATTTAAGTACTTTCCTTTACATGAGAATCAGAAAAAACATTCTGACTAAATTTTAAACCAGTCATATAAATCCTGTTTTGAGAATGTATACTAGGACCATACAATATTGCATCTAGAAACTCTGGCCTTCTGTGTACTCTTAAAATGTTTCAACACAAATTGCGCATATTGCAGATATATATATATATATATACATATATATATATATATATATATATATATATCTCCACAAACAAAGAATAATCGAAGCCCAAATCAAGTCTTCCCGGGCATTTGATTCAAGATACAGCATGCACTGGTACACTCCTAATGCGTTTCGGCGAAATGCCTTGTTCACAGGAAATTGTTTGAAGTCATTGGGTTCAGGTGCTTTTAAGTTCAAATGTCACGTGGCCTACATACATTTCCTGCATGTTCCATAATGCACTGCACTGGTTCTTAATCATTCATATAAACACTTTAGTAACTTCTCATATTGAAAGTGACTGTGACAACTCCTTTTGTATTGCTGAAATAGCGTTTCATGTGTCAGACCCTCTCTGATAATTTATAATACTACTTGCAGTGTCTATTAATAAAAGTTCAAAAAGAAGGTGCAAAAACAGCAAATACAAATGGCCTTGTGCAAATGATGTTCCCAATCTCATGACGCTGTTCAAAATTAATCATTGCTGCCATCAATTCCAGAATACCTCGGAAACTAGATAAGCAGAAGGAGAAAGATATCTCCTTCATCCCTTTCTTGTTGTCGTAACATTAAATAACCGGTCAAATACCGTGTTCATTAGACAAGCGGGTCGTCCCCCCATCACAATAAATCATCAACAGCCTCTCCATCGTCGGGGCTCAACCCTGCAGGGCAGCTTCAGCGGCAGGGACGGAGCATCCTGCCAATAAATCTCCACAAACAAAGAATAATCGAAGCCCTAATCAAGTCTTCCCGGGCATTTTATTCAAGATACAGCATGCACTGGTACACTCCTAACGCGTTTCGGCGAAATGCCTTGTTCACAGGAAATTGTTTGAAGTCATTGCGTTCCGGTGCTTTTAAGTTCAAATGTCACGTGGCCTACATAAATGATTCTAAGCCTAGTCACTCTGAAAACATGGACAATCTAAGAGTTAAGTTTAAAATGACTAAGTTTCAAGATGGCCGGATACCTGTAAGGGAATCAAGATGAATTAAATGAAAACTTTCTTATTTAAGTACTTTCCTTTACAGGAGAATCAGAAAAAACATTCTGACTAAATTTTAAACCACTCATATAAATCCTGTTTTGAGAATGTATACTAGGACCATACAATATTGCATCTAGAAACTCTGGCCTTCTGTGTACTCTTAAAATGTTTCAACACAAATTGCGCATATTGCAGATATATATATATATATATATATATATATATATATATATATAGTCAACACCATAAAAGGATTGTGCACCATGAATAACACAATATGGATTCAGGAAACAAATCACATAACTTGTCAACTCGAATATTACATAATAAATATCTTAGAATAGTGGCATACAATAAACAACATGAAATAAACTTGATTAGAGAATCGTGCGTCTTGCCGATTCGAGTGTCACCATGTAAAATACCAAGAAATGGTAGCATGCAATGAATATCAAAGTCAAATCTTCATTAATCGAATTGCGCGTCTTGCCGATTCATAAAACACGATGTAAATGTCAAGAAATAGCTCACAATAAATAACAAGATCAAAGTGCAATGAAACAAATTGCGCCACCAAGTTGGTGGTGTGCTACATCATCGGGGTCCCACCCAAGACACCTAGCGTGTCACGGGTGTGCTGCAATGCCTGATTACAGCGGAGCAGGTTTGTCTCATTTTTACCACAAATATTGGTTGGATTTGGCACGAGGGTGAGTGATGGTTCAGTAGATCACATTTTATTAACAAGAGATTTCACAAATGTGAAATGTACTGTTAATAAATGAAAGGCCAAAAAACTGAACCAACGACTCACAGTTTGGGAGCTGTAATGCCATGTCAAGGCACCAACCGCTTTACAGTCCATTCACACACTTTTCATACATGACATGCACAAGACCTTTCAAGCCGCCAGCCGGGGACCCAGCAGATTACAACACTCGCATCAACAGACAGTGCCATTCAAGGCCCCATCACTTTCATACTCCCACATGCCTGATACAGCAATCACACCAGCTGATGGGAGTGTGTGGACTGGCGTTTGGCTGGCACCGCCAGCCAAGTGCCACTCCATGCACAACACCAGCCAGGTGCCACTCCACACACACCTATAGCCAAGCACCACCCAACACACACAGCCAGCCAAGCGCCACCCCACCCACAGAGGCAGCCAAGCGCCACCCCACACACACCGCCAACTAAGCGCCAGTCTATGCACATCAGCAACACTTTTTTTTTTTTTGAACAACAAAGAAACCACTAATTATAAATAAGTACAAAACTACAAACACAAAAGCTCTAACTGAATACATGACAGTAATGTCAACCGTGAAACTGAACATATGAAAATTTAAAACATCAGTTTATGCTCACAGTATTTCCCAATAATTCTGTGTGTAGTAGGTCCTGAAAAAGCCACCCACACTCAGCCCAGGCTTTGAAGGACAATCAGGGCAGTACATCCTAGTCTCCTTCCTAATACCTCTTCGAGCACAGACTCTACATCTCTTATCAGGGAAGTCTTTTTTGGCCGTGGGCGGAATGTGCTCACCAAAGTGATGATCCTTGAATCTATCCACATCCTCCACCACTGCTTATCTAGGAACTCTTGCCTGTTCCAGCACAACAATTCTCGCTATGATAGACTCCTGAAATTTCACAAATGTCATCCTTGACTCTGGAGAACTATCCTTGAACACAACAAAAGCATAAAAAGTTGCCAAGTGGAACAGGGAACCACTAATTTCTTCTACCAAACATAAGCCTTATGAGAAGCAGTGAAATGTTCCAATCTCTGATCTACTCTATCAACACCACTCATGTGCTTATTGTAGTATGAAATGCACACAGGTTTGCGCACTTCAGCAACTTGACCCCAAACAGCCACAGGTAAAGTACTTTCATCATGGATGGTAGCTAGCATGTATATATCCCTCCTGTCTACAAATTTCAGAGCAAGCAGCTCATCATTCTGCAAGGCACTGCACTGTCCCTTCTCCAGTTTTTTACAGACAAGCTCTCTTGGATAGCCTTTCTGATAAGAGCGAATTGTACCACAAGCAACAGTGCTCACTCTGAACAATTCCATGAATAGCTGAACTCCAGTGTAGAAGTTATCTACATATAAATTGTGACCTTAGTCTACCAAGTTCCCACACAATTTTCTCACTAACTCCAAAACTGGGCAGACAACCAGGGGGTCAATACTGGAATCCCTAACAGTGTAGACCTGGAAATTATAAACATATCCTGTACTACTTTCAGACAGCATATACAATTTAATTCCATACCATGCCCTCTTGCTAGGAATGTACTGCCTAAAAACCAAATGACCCTCGAACAGGCCCAAAGACTCATCTACAGATATTTCTTTGCCTGGAACATAGATCTCTGAAAACCGATCTACCAAATGATCAAGGACAGGTCTAATCTTAAAAAGACAGCCAGAATCAGGGTGATCTTGTGGCAAGGCTAAAGCATTATCTACAAAATGCAACATCCAAAGAAGAACCTGATATCGGTTACGACTCATGATTGCAGGAAATATAGCAGTAGCCATCTAGGGACTAGTAGACCAATATGAAGACGGAGATGGCTTCCTTATCAGCCCCATCCAAAAAGTTAAACCCAAGAACTTTTTCAACTCTTCCAGATTCGTGGGAATCCACCGGCTAGCTCTAGAGTGTGGCCTACGTCTAGCAGTGTTGTCCCTCAAATACTGCTCTGCATTCAAATTAGTCTGCTCAACAATCTCTTTCAAAAATACATTGTCCATAAACAACTCAAAGAAGTTGACAGGCAAAATGTTTTCCAGTAAAGGCAGGCAACTGTGGCTGCTCCATGTTTGGTACAACCCACATTTCAGGTCTTCCAATGGGAAGCCTTTCAGCCGCTGGCTGCTGCACCACTGGCACATCATTGTCCTCCTCTAAAACAGGCACTTCATCAGCACTGAAAGTGGCTTCATCATCAGATGATTCCTCTCTGACAGAAAATTCACTTCCAGAATCTTGCACTTCCTCCTCTGCCTCAGATGTAGAGTCAGTCTCATAATCATGGTCAGAAGACGATCCAAAAAGCATACCAACAACCTGCTGAGCTGTCATCCTATGGCTAGCCATGATCCTTCCTACAAAAGGTAACTGGACAAAAGCACCACCAACAACCAGCACTGTGTAAGATAAGCAATAAAGTATAGCTTTATCACTAAGAGTTATAAACTCAAAAACTATACCGCTCTCTTGCCTGAAAAAGCTTGACTCACCAGCAACTACTCTGCACCGCCACAGCAATCACCAATGATACCCCACTAAAAAGAAAAAAGAAAAGCAAATCAGTCATAAGACAACACAAATATCATTGTGCATAAATCTAATGACAAATTCACACGCAATCCTGCATTTAGTACACCACCTACAAACATGTCATTCATGCATGGCAACAATACTCCTTTGGAGTAAATTTATTTACTTACCTAAAACATGCAATTATGCAAACCGCAGGACAACCACTGCCAAAACAAAAACAAGCCACAGCAAATGAAGCAAAAGCTTTGAACCAGAACAAAAAGGAGAAATAAACTGTTATAATCACAAATGCAAATACTTCGCCAGTTGATAAACACCCGCCACCAAATATTTATATATTTTCCCTGGTGGCTAGTGTTCTCTGCCCCCCTTGGGGGCAGATGGGCCTAAAGAAAATAGGCCAATCTTCCCTCAAGGGGGGAAGAAATGGCATAGAATATGTTGCCCGCTTTGGGGGCAGATGGGCCTAAAAAATGTATGGCCGATCTGCCCCCAAGGGGGGCAGAACTACCCAACAGTGCTTTGCCCCCTTTGGGGGGTGACCTTTGCCAAAGGGGGTGCCCCCTACACAAAAAAACAAAGGAAAGGACAAAAAATCCCTGGCGTTTTTATGGCTTCTGCCCCCCTGGGAGCAGATGGGCCTAAAAATATAGGCCAATCTGCCCCCAAGAGGGGCAGAAATGGCATGTAATATATTGCCCCTTTGGGGGGGCGACCCTTGCCCAAGGGGCCACCACCCCACACAAAGTGTACACACACACACACACATGATCCCTGGCACTAAGTGGATTGGGTAGATGGGCCTAAAAAAAATAGGCTGGACTGCAAAGTGCAAGGGGGGCAGAACTACCCAACAGTGCTTTGTCCCCTTTGTGGGTGACCCTTGCCTTGTAGGTGACCCTTGCCAAAAGGGGCACCCCCCCAACACAAAAAAAACGAAAGCGTCCCCCAGGGCAGAAGGGCCTAAAAAAAATAGGCCAATCTGCCCCCAAGGGAGGCAGAAATGGCATAGAATATATTGCCCCCTTTGGAGGGGTGACCCTTGCCCAAGAAGCCGCCCCCCAACACAAAAAAAACAGACACAAACAAAATCCCTGGTCTCTAGCCGCTTCTGCCCCCCTTGGGGGCACATCAGACTAAAAATAAAACACTGATCTGCCACCAAGGGGGGCAGAAATGGCGATAAATATATTGGCCCCCCAAAGGGAGCGACCCTTGCCCAAGGGGTCACTCCCCCACAATGTAAAAACACACACACACACATAAACAAATTCCCTGGTGCCTAGTGGGCATTCCTGCTGGCCGATCGCATCGCGATCGGGCAGCAGGAATGCTGAAAGAGACATCAAGGGAAAGGAAAACCCTTTCCTTTCCCCGATGCATCTTTTTTTGCAATCTCCTCCCGCCAACCCCTGGAGAAAAAACGTACCTCAGTCTTCCTGGACACGCTGGAAGCAAATGGCTTTGAGCGTGTCTGGCACCCTCCGATGATGTCAGTGCTTGATCGCGCGTAGATGTCATTGGGGGGATTGGGGGGCTGGGGGTGGAAGGGGAAGCGATTCCCCTTCCAACCCTGACCTCGGGGTGGGGGGCCTTCGGGGGAGCGCTAGCGCTTCCCCCGAGGGCCAGTCCCAGGACATAATGGTTACATCCGTGGTGCCTCAGTGCCGCAGCCACAGACGTTACCATTACGTCCTTGGCAGGGAAGGGGTTAACCCATGATATTACATTATTTTTAGTGTGTAATTGCATCGTCTCTCAAAAAATAAGTGTTCAGATTAATTGCTAAAATATAATGCAAGCTGCCGAAAACGGTATTTCAGGTAACAATGCACCAGATTTCATAGTTATTTGAGCATTTTGTGTCATTTTCACCACATACTGTGGTGCTCAACTATGGGGACAAGACTGTGGGGCAATTATGCATTACGTTTTCTTGTAGGTGTGTGCAATGTTTAATTCGATTTAAAAACATAAAGGTTTATGTTTATATATGCCCAGGTCTAACAAGGGCATTTGGACATAGGACTGCTTGGCTCTTTATTCTGGATGCAGACAAAATGGAGGCTGGTGTAGCAATAGCATTATGAAGCAGATGGGGGCAATAGAAGCAAGATGGACAGGACTAGGCAGAGTGCAGGAATGAAGGGAATCAGAGGCATGTAGAGGCCTGTGATTGGTGGAGACATACACAGAAATCGAATATCAGCTGTGATGAATAAAGGTATCAATATTTTGGAAATAAAGCATTTCACAGGTGTCCCAAGGCTATTTTAGAAAGCCTTTACAAATATGTTAACCTCGAGTATACTAATACCAGTCTTCAAATAGGATAATAAGGAGTCACATAATAAAAACCTGCTTCAACATAAAGTCAGTCTGCCACCTTTGAATTACCTGGAATGACCATGCTGCTTCAAATTATGAAGAATCTCATGCATTAAACTATTGTTTTACCAAAAGAATATATGCACAATATAGGGACGGACAGGGGCTTTTGGATAGTGGGCTTCATATACTGATCTGTTAAATTGCCATTCTCATGTTCCTTATGCCCACAAGAGCATACAGCATGGAGGAGAGGGTCAGGGTATTTCACCCAGTAGCTTCCTTCACGTTGAATAACTACATGAAGCCTGTGCACATTGTTTACATGAGCCCAAAAATAGTTCAGTTTACCTCAGCCACACATCTGGTTGAAACTGTACTTTTATTTTTTCTACAATCACTTTAAAAATATGTCATTTATTTTGCCTGCATTTCAGGTACCCCGTTATTTCCCAGCTACTTTTTAAAGTTGCAGGTTAAAAGTTTAGGTAACATTCTAGTTGCCTGCAATGTGAGAGCTTATATAGGTGGTGATTCTTGTCTCTTTCCCAAATATAAAAGTAAAATCAATGGTGCAACTAAAAGGCTAGTTATTTAAAACTATCTCTGAATAAACAGCTGCTTCAGTGAATAATTTGTAACTTTAAAATTTAATTGCTAGATATTGGCTACCACATTTAAGTGTCTCCATGTTTTTTTATTGGTGGCATATGTTTCCTGTAAACAAAGAAATCAATAGTTAACCATCACACGCTCTTGCACACATCAGACTCATTGGTTTTCCAATATCTGTGTGATCTTATGATGCTTCTGTGCTAAAAGAGCCAAAGCTCCAAATGTGTGCTTGCTTCCACTAAACAGGATTCTTTTCATACTTTTGAATCAGCTAAATCAGGTTTTTGATTAATAAAAAAATAGGTAGAGGGACCCAAAGTTTTTCTTCGGAGCCTACTATTGGCACTTCTGAATGCCGGGACTGCTGAATGCCAAGGCTACCAAGTCTTGATTCCACTTTGTGCGTATCTACTATTCTACTGCTTCTTGATCATTGATCACCCTCCACTCACACGTGTTCAGGGTTCCTGCTTTGTCACTGTGTTCGTAGCTTTCTCTTTTTCCAACCTGCTCCCTTTTCTGCTGATCTCTCTCTTGGGCACAGTCCAATGTTGAAAAATAAGCCCTGGTCCCAAAAAACACATGTGGTATCACCTTGACTTGCATCCAGAAACATATTGTTTATTCATTTCATTGTGGTGTACATAAACATTAAAAAGCAGCTTTATGTAATGGGTGGCCTTTCTTGGTTGACTAGGTTGTTTCATTTGATATTACCTCTCCTAAAGCGGCATTTCCCAAACTGTGGGTCTCTGCAAGACGATTTTTGGTGGGTCAGGAAAGCTTGAACTTTAAATGAAGATGTCTTTAATATCTGTGTTAATCTTGTCACTTTTACCAGTGCATCAAAGACAGGCCAAATGTCAGGCAATGTCTTCTGACAAATTGCTGCTTATTCCTCTCACATGAGGATTGGTTTTTATTCTTCAATATTTACATCAACCCTAACATGACTCGTAATCAACATCTGCTAGATACAACCGAAAAAGATTTGCTAGCTCTAAAAACGGCATTTGGAAACACCCCCTGGATCATCACAGGTGATTTTAACCTTAATATGCCCAATCATGGCAAAAGAGGCTCCCGGGAAGGCGCCCTGGACCAGTGCCTGGGCATCCCACAACAAGAATCGCCCTTTAAAGACAAGGACAAATATGATCACCAATTGGTTAGACTCCTAGAGGCACTAGGACTTAGGGCCCTAAATGGCATATTCCCTAAAGACATCCCAATGAAGCCGAGCCACATCGCCAAGAAGTCCGCTACCACCCTAGACTACACCTTTGTCTCAACGGACATCTTCAAGTACTTCCAGGATTTCAGCATAGAGGTGAGATGCGAATGTGACCACCACCCACAAACAATGAAAATAGAGAATAATAACGCTCTTGCTGCTCCACTACAGAGGATTAGTGAACAAGACCCAGAAAGCCACCTTCATCGCATGAGATGGTCCAACAAGTGCATGGAGAAATACGAAGTATGGAAAGCCAACTTAACATCGGATCAAATGGAACAGGTGGACATAATTTCAAAATGGGAGGCCACATTAACTTCATTAAGGAATCAGCTGGAGCCCCATCAACAATCCAAGGCCGGCCCACTACTGAGCAGAAATGGCTGGTTCACGCAGACATTAAGGCAACAAAGGCAACAGCTGAATAAAATTGCCAGACACCTAAAGAACCAACCACCAGGCAACAGCTACCAGAGTACCTTTCAGGAATTAAGAAAGGAATATAAGAAGGCAACTTGGGAAGCAAAGCAAGCGCATATTGATCAGGAATGGATCAGAATTGTGGAAGCCACTAAAGAAAAGAACAGCCGGTCGCTGTGGTCTATAGTCAATCAGCTGGAACGCAAGACAACTGGTACCCAAAGTAACAGGGTCCCAGAGAGAAAGTGGATAGAACACATCTCCAACCTCTACGGTAGCCCCAACATAGTGGAGCCATCTTCCACCACAAGCAGGGAGGCAAAGCCATTATCTATCGAAATACGAAATGTTGAGGAACAACTACGGCGCTGCAGACAGAGTGGGGCTCCTGGGCCAAATGGTCTGCCGGCAGGAATACTAAAACACGACCCTGCCCTTTGGACAGATCTGCTCTGCAACCTTTATAATGCCAGCAGCACGGAAAACAAAATTCCAGATTCTTGGAAAGGGGCAATTTTCCATCCAGTCTACAAGAAAGGCCCCTACGGGACCCAGACAGCTATCGACTAATATCACTGCTTGACATCGATGCAAAAATATATTCGGGTCTCCTGCTGGAGGATCTCAAAGAATGGGCGAGCAAATTCAATCTAATACCTCTGAATCAAACCGGTTTCCGGCCGTCGGCAAGCACTTCAGAAAACCTGATAATGCTAGCCATGCTCGCTGAAAAATATACAAACAAATAAATGGCCCTTTACACCTGCTTCATGGTCTTGTCCAAAGCCTTCGATTCAGTGGACCGGAACAAGCTGTTGGTGAAACTAGCAAACCTTAATATCCCGCCAGAGCTGTTAAAAGGAATACAGCTTCTGTACTCAGAAAATTGGGCAAGGGTGAAAGTGGGAACAACGGAAGAGTGTTGGCCAGAATTCACATAGACAGAGGTGTTAAGCAGGGCTGTGTTCTGGCGCCAATGTTTTTCAAGCTTTACCTGGCAGATCTGTGCTCACAGCTAAACATCACTGGCTCCCATCCTCCCAAACTGAGCAACCCTCCCCTAACAGCATTAGTATATGCAGACGACATGGTCTTACTGAATCTCTCAGGTAAGGGACTCCAAAAAGTGCTAAACACCTTCAATCAATATTGCACAACTAATGAGTTAGTGGTAAATACCGAGAAAACCAAGGTAATCATTTTTGGCAGACGGATAATCAAGAAAACTAAATGGTTCTGTGGGAATCAATCAGTGAAAAGAAGCAGAAGCTACAAATACCTCGGCGTCTAGCTACAGGAGCGCTGGTTGCATCACCTGCACCTAAACACCCTGAAAGTGAGGTTGGCATCACTGCTTGCATCAGTCTTAGCCCTGGCCTCAAAATTACTAACTCCAATCTGGTGTCCATTACTTACAGTGATAAAAGCAAAATTCCTGCCAGCCCTAACATACGGTTCAGAAATTTATCCAAGCAAACTGAATGACTTCATGAACACTGCACAAAGCAAGGTGTTTCGCCTTCTCTTCTGCCTCCCACACAGTTCCTCACCTGCGCAGATTAGGTTGGACTTTGGATTACAAGATCAAACATTAGTTCAAGATGGGGTATTGCTCAAGTATGCATCCATGCTAAGACTGGCCCAAACAAATACTCTAAAGGCACTGATTTTGGAGGAAATCAACATAAACCAGGCAGAATTCCCAAATCCCTGGCTAAAGAGAATCGCTCTTGCCATACAGCATCTACAGGCAGAGGAGTCATGGCAAAAGTCCTTACCCCATAAAAATTTCAAACAACTTTTAAAATCAAGATGCTCTCCTGGAACATGGACAAAGATAAGTTCAGACTTCGATCTCACGCTTGGATCACAATTACCACATTCTAGGCTCCAACAACTCAACCTTACATGGCAGAAATATTAAAAACGTCACTAAAAATAAAGGTGCTACATGCCAGACTCGGACTACTACCTGCATTAATGAATTAACTTAACTGGCTTAGACCCACAAACAAGTCGATGCAGACTTTGCGCACATCATCAGGAAGACTTCTTACACATCCTTTGTATTTGCCCCACTCTATTGCCCTGGAGAAAGCTGTATCTGAAAAATATTTTTAACACCAATGGTCTCAGAACATGCCGGCAGGCTATCCTGTTTAGTCTGAAAGGATTGATTCCACAACACATGGCCTGCTTTGCAAAATGTATTTTAAAAACAGAACATTCCTTAAAACATGCCACAAAAAACCATGATGAGAAAACTAGCCTTCAACTGGCATAGAAAATTAACACTGGCAGCCCCAGGCTTATGAGTAATCACCGCAGCATCAACACCAACGGCACTCTGCCTACTCAACCTGTGGACTGAACTTTTATCTTTTTTTCAGAAAAAAGAAGAAAAAAAGGGCTTCCTTATTTTTTTCTTCTAGATTCCCTTCGAGTAATGTCTAATGTAACAGACAGTAACTCAGTGTTGTCCAGTAAGACTATACATTTCAAGACATCAACATGTGAACAGGGCTTAACTGGACTAAAAACCGCAAGGACGCTTGTACGGTTGCAATGATTTTAAGCAATCACGCAATAAAGCATAAACTTCTCCTTAAACTTCTTTCTGTGACTGTAAACTTTAAGGAGTTTTTAACTTGTGTTATGTAACAATGCTGCTGGAGTACATTAAATACAAAAGTAGACGCTGTGGGAAACCCTTTTTTTGCAACAAACATCAAAATGTAAATACCTGTAAATGAACTGTATGCATTCAGCAGTTTGGAAAGCAACAATGAATCACGTTTTGTAATTCTGACGGGTGCTGGAAAAGAATTTAAGAAGAGCAAAACAAATTAGGACATTTTACTTGGTGATGCATAGATGATCAATAGTCACAGGAACCCGATAAGCAAGCATTATCATTTGTGTGCCTTACAGTTTTATCAGTAAAACTGTGGCCCGTATTTATACTTTTTTTGTGCCGCATTTGCGTCGTTTTTTGACTAAAAAAAGGCGCAAACTTGCAAAATGCCATTGTATTTTGTAGGTTTGCGCCGTTTTGCGTCAAAAAGCGGCGCAAATGCGGCGCTAAAAAAAGTATAAATACGGGCCTGTATGTCCGCTCAAATTTAGTAGCCATTTATATGGGAAATGTGTTCCGTGTAAGCGACAGTGTGCTACCTCATGATGCTTTAGTTACATTAAAAAACACACGAAGCCTTATGTTCATTAAAGGTAGGTCGGTCGCGAAAGTTTTAAAAAGTTTGGGAAGCACTGCTTTAAGGCATCTCAAAGGGTTACAGTAGGCTCCCAGCACCTCAGGAGCCAGCACCCATAAGTACTGGAGGCAGAGAGACAGGAATGAGAGAACGCATCGTCTTCAATTGATTTTTATGGCTTTCCACCTCATTAGTACGAGCATTATGATCTCTGCGGATAATATCCGAAAGAAACCGTGTGTCGGCTTTCAGAAAAACTTCTAAGCATAAATGAGCGTTGAAAGGCCCGAATAAGAAGAAATTCTATTTTGCTAATCTGCTCGGAGCTTGTCACACAAACTGTACGAGTTCGTTTTCCCCACCACAAGCTACAGTGAAGCATTCAAAGCCTCTCAAGTCGTGAACTGATTTGAAGGTAGTATTTATAACATACTGAACAAAGAACTCGACAGGCTTTTCATTAGCTAATCCATTTCACCCCATATATGTTAGTCTGTCAAAACAGCTCTGGAGACTGGAAGGAAAACAACCAGTTAACCAGTTTCTTATGCAACAGCTTGCAAAACCCACAAAAATCAGAGTGGAGAGGGCATTGCTATTGCACTACACAATAGTCACAATAGAATTGTTTGTGATTTGTATTTGCTTTATCTCTTCTTCAATCATGTACATTACCATTGTGTGCAGTATAGGAAATGTTGCAAGACACATAAGTAGATGCTGACATACAATTGTGATTCCAGGAGCAGACATGTATACTTGCTCACACATACCTTCATACATAAGTGCATACCCCTTCTTCAACAGATTCATACTTATGTTTACAGGCAAACCCATGCCCATATATATATACATATATATATATGAAGACATGCCCACCTGCACAAGCCCACGCACATACAGATACACACAGGGGCATATTTATACTCCGTTTGCGCCGAATTTGCGTTGTTTTTTTCTACGCAAATTCGACGCAAAACTAACTCCATATTTATACTTTGGCGTTAGACGCTTCTAGCGCCATAGTTCATGGAGTTAGCGTCATTTTTTTGCGTGAACACCTTCCTTGCGTTAATGATATGCAAGGTAGGCGTTCCCGTCTTAAAAAATGACTGCGATGCATATGCGTCGTATTTATACTCCCGGGCAAAAATGACGCCCAGGAGTGTGCGGGACTAAAAAACCCGCATTTGCGCCGGATTTTAGCGCCTGGGTCAGGGCAGGCGTTAAGGGACCTGTGGGCTCAGAATGAGCCCAGAGGTGCCCTCCCAAGCCCCCAGGGACACCCCCTGCCACCCTTGCCCACCCCAGGAGGACACCCAAGGATGGAGGGACCCATCCCAGGGAAGAAAAGGTAAGTTGTGGTAAGTATTTTGTTTAATTTTTTTTGTGGCATAGGGGAGCCTGATGTGTGCCCCCCTACATGCCACTATGCCCAATGACCATGCCCAGGGGACAGAAGTCCCCTGGGCATGGCCATTGGGCAAGGGGGCATGACTCCTGTCTTTGCTAAGACAGGAGTCATGTTAATGGCGTCTGGGCGCCCCAAAAAAATGGCGCAAATCGGGTTAAGACGATTTTTTTGCCTCAGCCTGACTTGCCCCATTTTTGGACACCCAAACGCCATTTTTCCCTACGCCGGCACTGCCTGGTGTACGTGTTTTTTTTTCACGCACACCAGGCAGCGCCGGTCGGCTAACGCCATTCAATAAATACGGCGCCCGCATGGCGCTTCAGAATGGCGTTAGCCGGCGCTAATTTTTTTGGTGCAAAACTGCGTTAGCGCAGTTTTGCGTCAAAAAGTATAAATATGTCCCACAGTAGGGTGAAGACACGCATGCATGTACACACATTCGTATGCTCACATGTACACAAAAGTGCACCCACCCACATGAGTATAAGCATGGTGGCAGTATGGTCCATGCAAGTACAGGCATATATTCGGGGCTGGTTCAGATTTGGGTGAAGCTGCATCCCTACCTGATTATGAGTACATCAGGGGCTGTGTTACAGAAAGTGCCCCTCGGGAGCAAAGGGCGGTTGCACCCACTTAGTGCATTCCCAGGGTGCTTTGGCATCGCAGTAGAAACTGTAGCTGTTTGCACATCTCCTTTTACAATACAGATTGCGCTGGTGCACATAAGGCGGCATGATTCTAAAGTGGTATTCACTCCTTAGCATGGGAGTGGCCCCAACCTAAAGAGGGAAACAGTTTGCCTCTGAGCCAGCACCATAATATGGACACATAGGGGTAGTGCACAGTCAGTGTGCCCTTTGGCAACGCATCCTGCAAGAGGTTTAGGAATCCCATGGACCCTCCTGGACATTCCACTGTAGATAGGTGTGGTCACTCACTGCACCCCCCTGCAACAGCATCTCTGCCCCTGCTTAAAAAGCAGGCTGGTTGCCCTTTGCAAGGTGGATTTGATTAGTCTGTTACTAATGTGCTGCCCCAATGATAAACTGTAAACTTCACACTTGTATACCACACTACTCACCTGTTGGGGTCTCAAGGCGCTGTACGGATACCGTTGTGGGACCCCTCCTGGCTTTTCCCTGTGAGGCACCCACTCCCGGACAGCCCCAGGTTGAAGCCAGGCATCCAAGCGCTGTGGTGGAGATTAAACAAGCTATTGCCCAGAGTTACACCCATTAATTAAATTAGGCACCAAGACAGAATTATCTGGTCCAAGTGTATTGAGCCCAAGAGCCCCCGAGGTAGAAATTGAACCCTGGTCCCAGGCAGATCTCTGCATCAGAGGTCAGCCACTCTAACCATTGTGCCACACTTCTCCACTGGTGAAAGGCACAAATACTACTTTGCAACTGCCCTGAGAGTTCTGCATTATCTGTGACACGGTAAACTGTCCATGTTTAAACCTAACACACCGAGTTAAAGGTGCACCGCACCTCCAAAAGGGACAGTGCGTCTGATACATATTACAGCCATAGATGCGGATGAGTACCCACAGTCTCTCCCTCATTTGCCACACAGCACTTTGTCGTGTTCAAAAGCAAAAGGGATTCCTGTGTGGAAATGGACTCTACTTGTAAAAACAAAAATAAAAAATAAATAAAAAAATGGGTCAGTAATTCAAGACAGTACATTTTTGCTCCAATTATGGGCTCCGGATCTCGGAATAGCATGGTACAGGAGTGGAATTAGTAACCAGAATGAATGATTTTGACCCTGGTAATTTCAGGTCCCTGCAGCTGAACTACTTGTAAATTGCCCTACGTGTATATCCACAGGAAATCTTGCAAATCCCACAAGCCTCAGAAAGAACAACCACTCCAAACTGCCTAACCGTAGCCACAGCTGACTCGTTTCCAGATTCTCTCCATTGACCTAATCTCTTAATAAAACCAGGTACTTTAACACGTTAAATAACGTACTTTGAGAATAGATCACGATTTCTTATCTGCTTACGGCCACTCGCAGAGGGAGATTGTTTACTGCCTTTATGCAAGAGTGTATGCTCTTTTGCCTTGCAGAGAAAAACCATCTTCAATCGGATTATTCTCTCTATTCTAACTGAAGTTCAAGCTCATTCTAAAGATTATCTTTATCTTTACAACTCAAATCGCTTTCTGTGGGACACTGATTATCTTCTTATGATAGCACCGTTTTTGGCTGTGACCCAGAGGGAGAGAAACATTGTGGAAAGATCACATTTTGCATAGAGTGGTTTAGGTGACATTAAATTCTTGCCATTATTCATATTCTGAAAGGTCAATCCCCACTCTGCATCCATATTTTAGCATATCAAAGCCTTAAAACACTAGTGCTTAACATCATTCAAGGTACTGTTCATACCCATGTACATGTGTCCTTAAGAGAATCATTAAAAAATGATAAGGGTAAATATCTAAGAAAACATGTTTAGAATACAAATGATTTTAATGAAAAATTACAGAAATAGAACAGTTAGGCCAGAAAAGTGTTGTAATATTTATAGCACAAGTCTGATACCCAGCATTTGGGATGTACAAGGTGTTATAAAAAAACACAAATTCTTTTTTTTCTCGAATTATTGGGGAATAACTTGCAGAATCTTGATACTTTTGCCATCAGAATTCTTTAGTCCCAGTAATTATTGGCCCTTTTTCACCTGCTATATTTTAGCCCATGTCACCTATTAAAATGTATCTGGAGTTGCAGACATCATCACACCCGGTAAGTACAGCGTGGATAAACTAAGTAACATTTTTCATTCTAACCCCTGTGAAGACATAGGCCCTCATTCTGACCCTGGCGGTTTGTAACCGCCAGGGCAGAGGGCAGAGGAAGCACCGCCAACAGGCTGGCGGTGCTTCCGGGGCAATTCTGACCGCGGCGGTAAAGCCGCGGTCAGAAAAGGGGAACCGGCGGTTTCCCGCTGGTTTTCCCCTGCCCCAGGGAATCCTCCATAGCGGCGCAGCATGCAGCGCCGCCATGTGGATTCCGACCCCCTTCCCGCCAGCCTGTTCCAATCGGTTTACACCGCCAGGAAGAGGCTGGCGGGAACGGGTGTCGTGGGGCCCCTGGGGGTCCCTGCAGTGCCCATGCCACTGGCATGGTCACTGCAGGAGCCCCCTAACAGGGCCCCATTAAGATTTTCAGTGTCTGCAAGGCAGACACTGAAAATCGCGACGGATGCCACTGCACCCGTCGCACCCCAGCAAATCCGCCGGCTCCATTCGGAGCCGGCTTCATCTTTGGTGGGGCTTTCCCGCTGGGCCGGCGGGCGATCTGCTTGAGATCGCCCGCTGGCCCAGCGGGAAAGTTGTGATCACCGCCGCAGTCATTTGACCGCGGTGCAGTGTTTGGGCGGTTTCCGCCCGACGGGCGGCGCCCGCCGCCCGCCGGGGTCGGAATGACCCCCATAGACTTTTCACAGGCATGAGAAAAATCTGTGTCCCTCTAATGCCTATTTATACTCTTTTTGCACTGGATTAGCGTAATTTTATTTTACGCAAATTTGGCAGAAACTTAACTCCATATTTATACTTTGGCGCTAGACCCATCTAGCGCCAAAGTTATGGAGTTTGAGTAATTTTTTGTATGTGAAAACCTACCTTGTGCCAATGACATGCAAGGTAGGCGTTCCAGTGCAAAAAATGACTCTAAGGCATGTGCGCCTTATTTATTCTCCGGTGTCAAAATGACGCACAGGGCGAGGTGGGCCTTAAAACATGACGCCCAGCCAGATTTGTGCCATTTTTTTATGTCTGGGTCAGGGCAGGCGTTAAGGGACCCTTGGGCTCATTTCCATGGTTGGAGACCATGGAAGCAGTCCACAGGTGCCCTTCCCTGCACCCAGGGACACCCCCTGCCACCCTCGCCCACCACTGAAGGACACCCATGGATGGAGGGACCCATCCATGGTGAGTGCAGGTAAGTGCAGGTAAGTATAACTTTTTTTTTTAAAGTGGCATAGGGGGGCCTAACTTGGGCCCCCCTACATGCCACTGTTCCCAATGGCCATGCCCAGGGGACAGTAGTCCCCTGGGCATGGCCATTGGGCAGGGGGGAATGACTCTGTGTTTTGCTAAGACAGGAGTCATTTCCATGGGGGTTGTGGGTCAAAAAATGGTGCAAGTCAGGTTAGAGCCAATATTTTCAACTCTAACCTGACTTGCACCATTCTTTGGCGCACAACCCCCAGTCTTCCCTTCGCCTCCGCTGCCCGGGTACCGTCATTTATTTTGATGCTAACCAGCCCGCAGCGCCAGCTAACGTCATTCCATAAATAAGGCGCCCAGCTGGTGCGTTGGAATGGCGTTAGCCGGCGGTAAATTTTTTGATGCCAATCTGCCCTAGCGTTGATTGGCATCAAAAAGGAAAAATATGGGCCTAATGAGCATTTTGGCCCATTCCCCTTAATGTGCTCGATCAAATATTCATTGGAGGGAAGATATGCTTTGCACTGATTAACTGTGAGAGATAGATAAAGGACAACACTAACCGGATACGGGTATTTTCACATTATTTGTATATTACGCATACACAATACTGGCGGTTCAAACATTAATCTGCAACGTTAGACATCAATTTCAGCCGCATAAATACTTTAATGCCGTGGAATCACTGAACAATGCGGAATGGAAAGCTCACGCGCATAAAGGAAATTGCAAGATGCAAATGATCCTATGTTTCATTTTTATACCAGAAGATTGGATGGCAAATTAAACTTCCTCATTATTGATTCTAAGATGCTATTAAAACTGGGAGTCGCATGTATCAAAATTGACCCTTCATTTGCTTTTGCTGTCTAGATAATTTATACTGCTATCTATTGCTTTCCTGCCGAGGTAGCTCAGGCAGTGAACTGAACCGTTTCAAGTCCGTTGTCAATATGTCGTGTTTTTTAAATATCAAGATACCCTCATTGCAAAATACTAGCACATAAAGCAAATAGTAATAGACTGACTATTTAAAATTGTGCGACTACAACTCTCTCAGATTATTTGTTCCACGTTTTTGAATTGTGTACATCCTTCACCTTTTGATATTGTTCTTCTGTTATGTGTTAACCATCTTGGCCTGCTTAATGGATACTATAATTGTATTTAACTCATTTTCATTATGCCCCTGCTGAGGACTAAAAGCATCCTTTGCAATAATGCTCATGCGAGTCCTGCTTCTGTTTACCTGTCTCTCTCTCTTTTCCCTCTCTCTCTGATCGTTCTCTATTTTCGCTCCCTTTCTTTCCTCTCTCTATCCCTGCCTATCTCTCTTTCTCTGTCTCTCTCTTTTCTAATGCCACCTTTGTACCTATTGCAATAAAGCTCGAGAAGCTGTAAAGAGTGCTCGGAACACCATTGGGAGGTTCAAAAACCGACATCAAATGGAACCAGGTCCTAGTGGAAATGCCCAATTAAATAAATGGCCATTCTGGCCCTGACCAGAAGGCAAAGCTATATTTAAATGTAATTGAATTGCAATGTCTGTACCACAATCCATTCAGCCAAATAAATTGGACTCTGTCACTGTCATTACCACTGCCCGTCTTAATTTCACATTTATTTAAGTAGGCCTGCACCATTAGTTGCAGAAAAGTTTACCGACAAAATGACACTGAATTCAGCTGTCACACAGAAGGTGATGGGATGAATCCTGCAAATGCTCTAAACAGCTCCAAAACATTCAGGGCCGTATTCCAATAGCTTGCACAATGTGCGGTGACCCCCAGGGGTCCATAAAGCCTTCTCGACTGCTTAGAAAATTGAATAATATTAACAGATTAGGTCCCCAGCTTTCAGTAATGACTAAGTGGGGGGATCCTGGTTTCCAATAATGATTCTGTGGGGGTCCCCTAGTTAAAGTGGGGCTCCACAGAAGTCAAAATGTTGGGAACCACTGTTCTAAACAGAGGTCCCAATTAAGCAAATCAGTACTGACACTGCTCCTCGTGGAAACAGTCCATAATCAGACTTCCAGGCTAGGCCTCGATCACCTATATTTTTCTCAGTACAACATCCTCAGTGTGACATGTATGCCTGTAAGATCCATGGCCATTGTGCCACAGGTCTCAAGCGACACCTCACTGATGAGGTTAAAGTAGGCCAATGCCAGTTTTCTGTTTCTTGTGCATCCATGCAATGGAGAGCTCACTTGGAAGTTCAGGCTGATCTGCTTCTATTAGAGCAAGACTAAGACTGATGTTCATATATCTTTTCTCTGTCTGAAGTATTATAGTGGCAAAACATCACAGACTGGATTGAGGCTTGAGAAAAAGTTAGTGGTATTCCACTTATCCCCTTTGTGTTTTCCCGTTTACTGAATTCAGTGTGACAGAATCAAGTTTAAAGCTTTAGCTCTGTGACGATCCTTGTTACTGAAACCCAGCTCCAAGTCACCAATGGCTCCAGTTTACATGGGTGAAGCAGAGTGTTCTGCTTCAAGCTTCTTACACACCCTTCTACCTGCATCCAGATCATCAGGGGAACAAACTTTAGTTCCACTCCCTTCAAGTTGCTAATCTCTGCTACCAAACTTGAATCAATTCCCGTGTGGCGCACAACCATGTTCAGTGAAAGCATCTGCCATTGATGATTAGTGATGACTCTTGTAATGATTGCTCTGCCATCTTTAGTATGGGTGAGATGGGCTCACAACTGAGTTACCAATGTTCAGAGTGGTACAGAGAATTTTCTCTATACAGTCAATGATGTGGTTGTCCTCTGACTTCACACCTTTAAAAACTGCCAATAAATTATTTTATGATCTCTATCTGTTTTCAATCTAATCGTAAATAGTAAACCCCTAATCTGATCTCTATTTTTTATACCACCCTTCTACTATGTTCCTCACCTTCCAATCATTGCTAGCTTTGTAGGAGGGTCTCAGGTTCGACAGGGAAGGAGCAGGAACATGGGTGTTCATTGTCCAGTGTTAGACCTGGCAGCCTTAGGGTGGTCATCCCCCATCTTTTTGCCTGCCTCCCTCCACTTTTCTGACACTGTTTTTGCTGGTTTTAGGACTCTGCACACTTTATCACTGATAACTAGTGCTAAAGTGCATATGCTCTCTCTCTTAAACATGGGACCATTGGTTCATACTGAATTGGCATATTTGATCTACTTGTAAATCCCTAGTAAATTGCACCACATGAGCTCAGGGCTTGTAAATTGAATGCTACTTGTGGGCCTGCAGCACAAGTTGTGCCACCCACAGAAGTAGCTCCTTAAACATGTCTCATGCCTGCCATTGCAAGACCTGTGTGTGTGCAGTTTCACTGCTACTTCAGCTTGGCATTTACAAGTACTTGCCAAGCCTTAAACTTCCCTTTTTCTACATATAAATCACCCCTAAGGTAGGCCTAAGGTAACCTATAGGGGAGGGTGCAATGTAGGTAAAAGGCAGGACATGTACATGTGTGTTTTATGTGTCCTAATAGTGAAAACTCCTAAATTTGTTTTGCACTACTTTGAGGCCTGCTCCTTTAATAGGATAACATTAGGGCTACAGTCATATACTGTTTGACTGGTAGATTCTGATCAGGTCATATTTAGTATGGCCAGAATAGTAATACAAAATCCTGCTTATTGGTGAAGTTGGATTTTATATTACTATTTTAGAAATGCCACTTTTAGAAAGTGAGCATTTTGCTGAACTTAAAATCCACCTGGTCCTTACAGCCTGTCTCCAATCCATGTCTGGGCTGGGTGGTTGACAGCTCCCTCGTGCAATTCACCCAGACAACCAGAAACACAGGATACTCAGTCACACCTGCACTCATCTGCATACTGAATGGGTTTTCCTGGGCTGGGAGGGTGGAGGGCCTGACACTTACATTTCAAAGGCCAGTGGCCTACTCTCACTCAATGGACTGCCACCCCCCACTAGACCCTGACAGACAGACGTGTACTGAAATGAGACTTTGTGGACTTCAAAACACTCTTTGAAGTCTCCCCAACTTCAAAGGCCTTTTTGGCTATATAAACTGGGTCTATGACCCCACCAAATCAGACACATCTGGACCTAAGCCTGCAACCTATCAAGAGGAACTGCCTGGCTGCCCAAAGGACTCATCTGGACCGCTGTGCTGTGAAGGACTGCTGCCCTGCTGTTATCCTGCTGCCCTCCTGTCCTCTGACTTTTCTGAGAAGTGCTTGGCAAGGGCTTGAATTGAGCTAGCGTCCGGTTTTCTGAAGTCTGAGGACCAAAAAGACTGCATCTCTTTGAGGAACCTCCTTGTGCGCTGGAAATTGATGCACAACCTGCCAGAAACAATACACAGCCTGCCCTGCAATGGGAAAATCACCACACAGCCAAACCCGGAACGATGCAGCCCAACTTTCCGAGCGAAGATCGATGCAGTGGCTCCATTGCGACCGGAAATTTGACGCACAGATGAGCCACAACGATGCTGCCTGACTTCCTGAGTAAAGAATCGACGCAGCACCTGCCGTTCGACAGAAAATCAGGCGCATTGCCTACCGGATCAATGCAATGCCTGTGACTACCCACATGCCTAGCATTTTCCCTGCATCGTCCTTGGGTGTCCAGTGAGGAGCCAAGACTGCACGATGGAAATCGACGCAAAGCCCCTTGCAGCGTGGAAAGAAATGGAGCATCATCTATGCCACATCGAAAAATGCAACACACCTTACTTTTCCACGCACCTCCTCCTCTGCGTTTTCTGTGCATGGTCATTTTGACGCAAACCAGGTACTTTGTGCAAACAGGAGACAACTATTGATTTCTAAGGTTTAAGACTCTTTTTAATATTTCAAAAGTGATGACTCAGCTTCTGCTTATTGAATCTTTATTATTGTTTTGACCTTAATTTCACCACATAAATATCATATATTTTTCTAAACCTGTGTGGTGTATTTGTGAGTGTTTTCACTGTGTTACTGTATGATTTATTGCATAAATACTTTAAACATTGTCTTTTTAATTAAGCCTTACTGCTCAGTGCCAAGCTACCAGAGGGTGGGCACAGGATAATTTGGATTGTGTGTGACTTACCCTACTAGGATTGTGGTCCCTATTTGGACAAAGGTGTTTACCTCTGCCAAATAGAGAGCCCGTTTCTAACAGCCAGCCACTGCTCTTTGTGAATTAGTCTAGGCAGACCTGCACACACAATAGGATTTTCCAAGAAGATCAACTGCAGGGAGACAGCCAGGAGTCATCATAAAAACATCAGGGAAAGTTATGGGGAGCAGAGAACTCAACGTGGCAAGTCAGAAAATGTACTCCTTCTTCCCTTGATAAGAGGCAAAGACAGTTAGCGGAAGGATGGGCTCAGGCCCAGTGTGAAATCACAGCTCAAATGTACTGCATGTTCAGTGTGGGTATTTGTTAAGTACTCTGGCCCTGATTTATACTTTTTGGTGCAAAACTGCACTAACACAGTTTTGCACCAAAAAGTTTAGCACCGGCTTGTACAATTTCTGTGCACCAGTCAGGCACCATATTTATGGAATGGTGCAAGGCGGTGCAAAGGGTGAGCTAGTGTAAAAAAAAAAATGACATTAGTCGGGTGGTGCTGGCACTATGGTAAAAAGGGGGGTTTGCACCAAAAAATGATGTTAGGCAGGTTAGAGTAAAAAAAATGACTCTAACCTGCCTAGAATCATTTTCTGACGCAAAACCATCCAAACCACATGACTCCTGTCTCACAAAAGACAGGAGTCTTGCCCACAACCACCCCAATGGCCAGCACAGGGGACTATGGTAATTGCACCCAGTGCCATGTAGGGGGGCCCATTTCAGGACACCCTATGGCACTTTAAAAAATAAAACGCAATACTTACCTGTACTTACCTGTACTTACTTGGGGTGGGGTCTTCCATCCTCCCCAGTCCCTCTGGTGTGTGTGGGGGTGTCCCTGGGGCCAGGGGAGGGCACCTATGGGCTTATTCCATGGTGTTCCACCATGGGAATAGGCCCACAGGTCCCCTACCACCTGCCCTGACCCAGGAGATAAAAATTGGGGCAAAGCAAGCCTTGCACCATTTTTTGACCCCTTCTCCCTCCTGTGCACCATTTTTGCACAGGAGTATAAATATGGCGTTGAGGGCATAGAGTAGTTGTTTGCACGGGAAAGCCTACCTTGCATCTCATTAAGGCAAGGTAGGTTTCCACTTCCGAAAAATGACTTTAACTCCATAAATTTGGCGCTAGACGGTCTACCACCAAAGTATAAATATGGAGTTAGTATTGCATCGAATTAGAGTTAAAAAAATTACACTAATTTGGTGCAAACAGATTATAAATATGCCCCTCTGTTTGTCTAAGTATTCTGGTGCTTTCATTTTTGTTTCCCTTTCATATATATGAACCAATGCAAAATAAAACCTGTATTCCATAGGCTAATGCTCTTTGTTTGTCTAATCAGGCAACAGACTTGTCAGAAGCGTAGCAGACAGCAGCCCAGTCTTTACAAAGGGTCACTGAGTTGAATGCTTTGTCCTGCCATATTCACTGACCTGAATGTCAAGTGTTCAATTTTTCCTAAGGTCGACTGAGACTTCTATCAATCTGAGGCCAGTCAGGAGAATACCGTAGAGTATTAGAAGCATCTGTTAGTTGCAGCCCTTTGAAAAAGCTAAATCTGACACGCTACATAAAATATAATATTATTATACTAAACTTCAGAGGCTGCATCCGTTCATGCATTCTTATATGCACATACAAGACAAACAACAACAATATTCTCTTCTATGAAAGCAAGTACAGATGCAATGCAACAGTAAAGCCCGCACTTGGTGAAGCACAGGCAGTAGCTGGTCCACGTCAGACATGAACCATGACCTGTATCATGAACAACCGTCCATGCACAGTGAAGGAGCGTTTTTTTATGTTCTTACACTGTCTAAAATGCAACCCTTTAACTCAACATTACTCCGAGATACTGCATGATTTTCAGAAGGAACATCCCATTAAAGTTTGCCTTTTTTGTTTCCTAGCGGTGTTGTCTGAAAATCACACACTCAGAGAAATTCTAACCTCAATATATGATTGTTCGACACAGCAAAAGCATGAAATAAGGTTCTGGATCTGATCAGAAAAAAAAATCACAGGGGTATCTCGTAAACCCAGTTGAGACCCGGGGGCAAAGGGATATTTACAACAATGTCTCAACAGGTATTAATTAAATTCACAATTTGTTATATAATAAATAAGAACATCACGAGACAACACATATTAAGTCTGCATTATTAAATGTAAAGACAATAAGCAGCATCAACATTTCTCAAACGGAAGTGAAGTGAATCATACAACATAAAGACAAAGGCCCATATTTATGCTCCCTTTGCGCCGGATTAGCGTCATTTGTTTTTACGCTAAACTGGCGCAAACTTAACACCATATTTATATTTTGACGCTAGACCCGCCAAACGGCAAAAGATCAGAGTGTGAGTCATTTTCTGGATGCGTGAAACTGCCTTGCGTCAATGAAATGCAAGGTAGGCGTTCCCGTCCCAAAAATGACTCAAACACCTGTGTGCCATATTTATCCAACCGGGCAAAAATGTCGCACGACTGGGAGACGTAGCTGGAAAATGACGCAAATCCCGATTTGCGTCAAATTTTAACGCCTGGGTCAGGGCAGGCGTTAAAATGGGGCAAACACACCACTACTTAAGGAAAAATCACACAATCAACATCATTGATCAAAAAGGACGACATGGAGGTGCTACTCATGCAGCATGCAAGAAGACACAGAGCACAGGACCAACAGCAGCAGCTACCACCACACCAACATGGACCCCAAAGGCAACGCAGAAGGCAGGAGAGGCTATTCAGGACAAGGACAACCCTTCTGGGCCTCAGGGAACAGGATATCATCCAGAGGTAGAGACTCAATTGGCAAGCCATACAGCAGCTTCTGTGCCACATTGAGCCACAGTTAGCAGCCAGCTTGCAGACACCCCACATCATTCCACCGGAGACCAAGCTGCAACCTGTCCTGCACATGTTGGCAAGTGGCTCATTTCAAACTACTGGTGCCCTGGTTGCCGGGATCTCACAGCCCTCAATCTCCGCCTTCCTTCCCAAGGTACTTGATGCCATCATCTCCCTCACACCCAGCCACCTCAGCTTCCCCAACACACAGCAGAAGCAGCTGAAGACCAAACAGGGGTTTTATCAAATTAATGGCTTCCCGCAAGTGCTTGTTGCCATTGACTGCACACATGTCCGGATTGTGCCACCTGCTGCAACCGAGCACCTATACCGCAACAGGAAGCACACCCACTCCATCAATGTGCAGGCCATTGTGGATCACCAGGGATTGTTCATCAACATCATGGCAAAGTATCCTGGGAGTGTACATGATTCCTTCATCTTCCGTCACAGCACCATCAATCGGCACTTCCAGGATGAACGATATGGCAATGGCCTTCTTGTTGGTAAGTCCAGAAACCTAGTAATTTACACACTGCACAGCAACCCTGTAGGACACACAAGACATACACCACTACATTGACACGTGGCCAGGAAGACACTGAGGTGTGACACTGGTAGTCATGTTTGATATCCTGACCCAATGGGATACACACCTATGGACAAATGACGGCTGCAAATAACAATAAATGCCACTCTAGAGCCACAAGTGACCAATTTAAAACCACACAGTGACAATGACTTGGGCTTAACTGGCAGTACAACGTGGAAGATGAACCATTCAATACCACATAAGGCCACAGTCAATCCCACACACTTCCAAGCAACACGCCCTGTGTAAGGGGTGTGTACTGTGTGTTGCTGCAGGTCAAACACCATGAGACACATAGCATGATGACGCTGACTCAAATGAAGGTGACATTGAATTATTAAGGCAGTACCAACATCTCACATCACTCCTGGGGTGACATTGCCAGCTAGCAATAAGGAAGTGGACTGTGCTATGAAAACATGTTGATGTGACACTAATGCAAAGTGCACACTGCTACACATACTGAATGAGACAATTCCCCATATACATAATAGATGTACAGGGAGATGGACCTTCCTACACTAACACATTCAACCCCACAACCAAGTTAGCCAGCTCACCTGGAGCAAGTTCAGTAGTGCAGGTGCACGGTTGCACATCAGCCAACTGGGTGAGGGAACAAAAAAAGGTTTGCATAGAACTTGTTACACATGGGATGTCAATACTGAACACTTTAGTGCTGCCAACTCATGGCAAATCAACAGGCCTCGCTGTTGCATTTCCCCTGCAATTATATATGTCTTATTGGATGGGATGTCCAGGCCATGTAGTGCAACCATGTTACCACCACAGTGGAATCTATTGTGTGTGTGGAAGTATCATATCACCTCCAGTAAATGCACACGGACACATCTTTCTCACTACATAATGCATGGGAGATACCCACTGAACTGCACGTTTCTAAATATACCACAGATATCAGGCCAATTAGACAAACACCAGTTTTGCGAGTCAAACAACCCAATGCAGAAAGAACATCACAGAAGCCTAGGATCCCACACAATACCACAAACACTTATGAGTCACAGACGACACAAGATAACAACTGCCATGCAAAGTGACATTCCCAATACAACCAACAACAAAATACTTACCAGCATTTTCTCTTTCAGCTGATCAGGGTTACGGGATCCAGCCATGGAACATGACCCCATTTGCCAACCCAAGCACAGCAGGAAAGCCTATAATGAGGCACATCGTAGGACATGCACCATAGTTGAGCGGACTTTTGGCATCCTGAAGTCCAGATTCAGGTGCATGGACATCACCGGAGGCAGCTTCCTATATTCCCCAGAAATGGTCTGCAAGATCATTTTGACCTGTGCCATCCTGCACAACATTTGTGTGAGAAGGAACATTCCCCTATATGAACCTAAACAACTGATGCCTGAAGAGGAGGAGGAGGAGGAGGATGGTGTCTGGGAAAATGAGAGGGAACATCCTAACACAGCTGCAGGAATGCGTCGCAGACAACAGATTATACAAAAAAAATTCCAACTATAGTTACTATCACCACTTTTTATGATATGGAATTAAACACTTCACTTCATCACTCAATCATGCTCTGGGTAATTATTTATGCATCACATGATCTCTAGGAATCATAATCAGAGTATTGCCTCATGGAGCATTGCCGAAAGACAGATTTGCATACTTCAGATGCCACATCACATTTGATGGGTGTGAATGTTCAGCAAACATCACACACCGTTTTTATGAAATACATCCTGTCTATTTCACATTTGAAGGGCAATTTCATAGGACCACGGCTATGAGACACATCCATGTTGCCAACATGGTCTATTGCAGCATATGACACACAACTAAGACACCATCTACTATAAGGTAAAAAAGTGCAGCATTCATGAGACAGTGGATGTGCAATTGCATTGGTAACAGGAATGTATGACCAGATCCTTGACAGCAGTAATTGTGACATCAGCTATCTCTGCAAGGAGCATGTGTGACAAGAAGTGCATCAAACCTGAGAATGGATAGCAAAAGTGCCCCAGGTATGATAAGCATTGCTCACAAGACATGCCCTGCGCAGTCCATCCCAGGTAAAAGTCCAGCCAATGCCATGTTTTAAGTCTCTGCACACCCTTCTCTAAGGTGCACTGTAAATGGACTATCTGTACCCTGAGAATCATAATCTACACTCACCCAGACTCCCATTCTGACTCCTGTGTGCTTCCCTCTTCAGTATGGCATGCCATAGTTCTAGTTCATCAGTCTGCATGGACTTCAGGTCCCATAATGCACTGCCTGGTAGTCGGTAAGACCTGTAATCTGCTCTCCATTGCTTCCCATGTGAAAGGTCTGGTTGGCCCCTTGAACTGGATTCTCAACTCCAGGACTTGTAAGAGACTGAAGCTGCACACACCTCTGAGCACTCTAATGCAGACCAGCCATTTGACTTTTCCCTGCCTCTGATGCTGCCTGGAACTGCTTAGAAGCTTCCATTTCCTGAATCTCCCTGTTATGCATTGGAGTACAAATCATTTGTGTACCAGAGCCCTTGGGGATTGTGTAATAGTGCAGAGTACACCAGAAACTGATCTTTGTTCCCACAGTGTTGTTCCTGCTTGTCCAAGTCAGACTCTGCTGACTGTGAATTTGCCTTTTTCATGTTTGTTCCTGACAGAGCCTGCATACTGTTAGCCAGACTGGTTCCAGTCTTTGCGTTGACCAGAGACGTTCCTTGTGGCTACATTTGCCTCATAGTTTGTTGCCATGCCCTCTGTTTCCTCTTGGGGTATTGTGTCTGGTAGGTCTACGATCAGTCCTTGAATGTATAGTATAGTTTAATTTGTGTTCTTGTTTTGGGACATGTTTTCAAAGGTACAAATCCAGCCCCTATCTCTTGTCTGGTTTTGCATGTATCCATTAGTGCCAAACAGAGAAAGTGTGCTATGGCTGTATGCCTGGATATGGTACTGTGCCTCCAGCCCAACAAGCAAGGGCTGCTAATGTGTATGTAAGGAAAATACATGTTTGTGCCCTGATGGTCCAGACACAGATTCACTTCTGCCGCCACCTGTTGATGGGGCTTGAGTGGTGACTAGCTGTGAGATTAATCAGCACAGAGGCACTGATGTTCCCTGTTGCGGTGGGAATTTTAGAGCCCAACCCTGTGTACAAATGTAGTGATGAAACCTGCCTGTTTTATATTACTGATCCATTACGCATTTGAGCACACAAAGGTTACTCTGTCGTCAGCCTTCTGAACCTTCTGCTGTACCATAGCTGCCCTATCCCCTTGCATGCCGTTAGGTGAGCTTTGGCTCTAGGTCAAATCTGCTTTGAAGGATACTCTGTTAATTCAAGGGTTGGCTCCTCAGACTCATGACTAGACCTGCACGTAACCGTTACACCATGGAGGCCAATACTGACACAGGGTACACATGGCCACACACTTGAACTGGACACTTTTGTGCAATGAACCACTGCAAATATGTGAACACATGCAGCATGGTCTGCTATTACACCACAGCCACAGGAGAAATATAGGTAATTTACATGAGTCAAACTGTGGTGTGCATAACAATTTTTTGATTGGATTTGTGACTGTGTGTCACAAACACTGTACCTACCTAGCATGTTCCAATGCCTCACTCATGGGTAGTATACACACAAGTGACCATGAAGTGGTAGCTAACATTTCATGATATGTGAGGAGTACCATATCTGACATAGCCCTCATCAGCTGTCCTCGATCTTTCCTGTGTATAGTTAGTTATGGGAAATGTATTGTCCCCAATGTGAAGCAAGTACACACAGCATAAGAGGCAACAGATATTATAAACACATATCATGACCGATGTACCTCATTGAATGGTATCTGATGGTTATACCCATTTGTAACATATTCATACATGCACATATCGCCAAATGTTTTGCATGCCGTTCCCACAGAGGCACACAAATAATTTGAATAGACAATTCACACACAAAACACACAGGGCATGATTAATTTTTGAGTAGTGTAGCCTTGCTGTCCTCTATTGATGCAACACCTGCACAAACTTGAAAAATCCTATTTAATTACCAAAGTTTATGCTGCTGTTGCGTCAGTTAAGAGAGCTAATGCTGCACAACAACATGATTATTATGGGCCGCAGTAGTATGGTCTGTCACATGTGCCCAAACACTAGAACACACACTGCAGGTCATACCATCCTATCTGTTTCTAGTTATGGGCTGCATGCATGTCAAAATTCGCAAAATGACTCAAACACAGTTTAAGACAGATTTGTTGACGCAAACACATAAAAAATGAGGCATATGTGTTAAAAAATTACGCATATGCTTTAAAAAATGTTGCGTATGCGTTAAAAAGTGACACTAACGCACATTATACATCAATTGGTCCCTAGCGTTAATCCCACCAGCGCACCCCAGGCATGCGGGGATCTATTGACAATATATTGATCCTTGAATGCGTGGGAATTTTAATGCATATGCATCAAAAAATATCGATGCAAACCCCGTAAGCTTCAAAAATGTACACGCAAGACAAAAAATGGGCCACAAATGAGGCAGGAAGTGATGTAATAGGATATCCTGTTTGCAGAAATGGTACAGTGGGTGTACTTTCACTTTGCAGTTTGTGATTATTCTAGACTGTGTGGCTGTGTTTTGACTTGTCTCTCTTTGAGTATTGTGAATTTGTCTCCTGTGTGCTCTTTATATTGTCTTTTGGTGTTTGGTAAGTGTCTTTGGTATCCCGTGTAAGTGTATTAGTGTAATTTATTGTATTTAGATTTGCCGTTGTACTGTTGGGAGTTTGTTTGTGGGTAGTATTAGTTGGGGTAGTGTTTGGCTTGTGGGTTAGATAAATTTCCTTTTTCTACCTCCTTTCCCTGTTTTTCCCTCTTTACTTTTTTATTTATTGTTTTGTTGTGATGTCGGAAGGCCACGGCTGGGGCGAATGGGTGAGGAGGAGCTGGGGGCATTTGTGTGGCTGGTGTGCCACTTCCTACCCTTGATGTTGGAAGCTGGGGGCCGTGTGATACAGGGGTATCACATGGAGACAAGAAGGCTGAGGTGGGCAAAGGTGCTGTTCCACGGGAAGCGCATTTTCAACACCCAATGCAGCGATCACCAGCTGAAGCATTGCTGGGCTGACCTGGTGGCAGAGAGCAGGACCTGCTGGACCACCTGGGTGTGGTGATTGGTGGCCCTGTTGGTGAGTACCAAATTAACTAATGTGTACAGTACAATGCTCTGGAGTGACAGTAGCCGATGTTGTGACAAGCTGGATGCAATGTTTGTGGACATGTGGAATGCAAGTTGAACAAACTGTGAGTGTACCAGCAATGGGATGTATTTCACATGGTAATACATGGAAACAATGTAGTCCACAGTGTTGTGGAAACATGTCCGAACAGTATTCAGGGCCATACGTACCAAGCTCTTCATAACCTTCACTACCATCTTAGGCCATATTTCTTCTTTGATTGCGCTGCATTTGCGTAATTGCTGGACGCAAAAATAGCGCACACTTGCTACATTCAAATATATTTTGCTACTTTGCACAGCTGTTGCGTCAACAAATGAAGCAAAAGCGACACAAAATAAATTACACATCTGGCCCTAAGTTCACTGTTTCTGTGTGTTTACGTCTGGACAAATAATCATTCACATAGCCAAACCCAAATGGGCCATCGTGCTACCAGATTGCATTAGCACAAAACAGGGTCATCTTGTGGCATTTCAGAGTAGGCGTTGAAATTCTATCATTGAGTAGCAGGGCCAAACAACATTTTTTGCTTGGGCGCAATTGCTGGGACTGAGCTAGGGCAGTTACCATCTGTGTCACTTTGGTGTCAACCCATTTTCTAAAGTGAAAGGGTCGGCATGGGATCCCTGCTCTTTCTGAATGCATGGTCACAAACTATTTTTGAGCATGATGTTGTGCAAGGGACCCCTGAATGCTTCCATGATACTATTTTAGTGAAGAAATAGGTTGTTACTTTATTTTTGGTACACCCCTGCTGAAATATTACAGCATTTCTACAAATGTTAACTTCTCAGTATGAAGGCAGTCACAGACATGGTGGTCTGCTGAGATCAGCAGGCCAGCATTCCTGTGAGTGCCACCATTCCCAAGGTGTTTTCAAATAGAGACCTACCTCATCATGATTGCAGAAGTAGGGCATTTGCTACCCCATTTTTTATTAGCGGACATTGTCATTTCGGGTGTACTACCACTGATCACCCAACTTGGCAATTCTAAGTTGCTGATTCTGGCAATGTGTGATTTACAATTCCTGATTTAGGTACACAGGGACCAGAGTAACACATTTCAGGTGCAATGACTACACCTGTGCCCATGCATTCTGTCAAGGATGATCAACTAAGACACTGTCAGCATAAATCTTTTTGCTGTTTTGAATCAGAAAAGTGACCAATCCACGTTTAGCGCAACATTGTCATCAAGTAACACACAGGATCCCTGCCATCATGTTGTCATAGGGGGCATATACGGCTCTGGGTACACTGCCAATGTGGCATATGTCACCTACACATAACACTGGCACACCTATTATGGACCACAATAATTCCTGAAAGCAAATCAACCCACATGAGCATCACACAGTTGCTCATTGTCCCTTGATGCACAAGCCACAATACTTGAGTCACTGGTATTGCAGTGCACCAGCAATGTGCATTGCATGTGTCTCTCAATTACAAAAGATGAAATGGAGTACCCTCTTGTTAGACCTGACAGCCTTAGGGTAGTCACCCCTAACTTTTTGCCTGCCTCCCTCCACTTTTTGGACACTGTTTTTGCTGGTTTATAGACTCTGCGCACTTTACCACTGCTAACCAGTGGTAAAGTGCATATGCTCTCTCCCTTAAAACATGGTAACCTTGAATCATACCTGATTGGACTATTAATTTACTTATAAGTCCCTAGTAAGGTGCACTTTATGTGCATAGGGCTGGTAAATTAAATGCTACTAGTGGGCCTGCAGCACTGGTTGTGCCACCCACTTAAGTAGCCCCTTTCCCTTGTCTCAGGCCTGCCATTGCAAGGCCTGTGTGTGCATTTTCACTGCCACCTCGACTTGGCATTTAAAAGTACTTGCCAAGCCTAGAACTCCCCTTTTTCTACATATAAGTCACCCTTAATGTGTGCCCTAGGTAACCCCTAGAGCAGGGTGCTGTGTAGGTAAAAGGCAGGACATGTACCTGTCTAGTTATATGTCCTGGTAGTGTAAAACTCCTAAATTCGTTTTCACACTACTGTGATGCCTGCTCCCTTCATAGGCTAACATTGGGGCTGCCCTCATACACTGTTGAAGTGGCAGCTGCTGATCTGAAAGGAGCAGGAAGGTCATATTTAGTATGGCCAGAATGGTAATACAAAGTCCTACTGACTGGTGAAGTCGGATTTAATATTACTATTCTAGAAATGCCACTTTTAGAAAGTGAGCATTTCTTTGCACTTAAATCCTTCTGTGCCTTACAATCCACGTCTGGCTGGGCTTGGTTGACAGCTCCTTGTGCATTCACTCAGACACACCCCAAACACAGGGTACTCAGCCTCACTTGCATACATCTGCATTTTGAATGGGTCTTCCTGGGCTGGGAGGGTGGAGGGCCTGCTCTCACACAAAGGACTGCCACACCCCCTACTGGGACCCTGGCAGACAGGATTGAACTGAAAGGGGACCTGGTGCACTTCTTAGCCACTCTTTGAAGTCTCCCCCACTTCAAAGGCACATTTGGGTATAAAACAGGGCCTCTGCCCTACCTCATGAGACACTTGCTGGAGAAGAAACCTGAACCAGAAACTACATCCTGCCAAGAAGAACTGCCTGGCTGCTCAAAGGACTCACCTGTCTGCTTTCTACAAAGGACTGCTGCCTTGCTGTTGCCCTGCTGCCTTGCTGAACTCTTGTCTGGCTGTGAAAGTGCTCTCCAAGGGCTTGGATAGAGCTTGCCTCCTGTTCCCTGAAGTCTCAGGACCAAAAAGACTTCTCTCTTTGACTTGGACGCTCCGTGCGCTGAAAATTTCGACGCACAGCTTGTTTCGCGGCGAGAAAAACGCCGCACACCGACGCTGATCGTCGCGACGCTCTTGGGACGATCGAAGATCCGATGCACGGCCTCGCAAGGATAATGCCGCCCGACCTCTAGAGGAGAAATCGACACGACGCCTGCCGTGAGATCGTAATTTCAACGCGCAGCCCCGCAGATCGAAGTCTAGAGGAGAAATCGACGCGACGCCTGCCGTGAGGTCGTAAATTCGACGCGCAGCCCCGCAGATCGACGCGCAGCCGGAGAACAAGCTGGAAAATCCACGCACAGACCCGGGACATCTGGTAATCCCCGCGGTCCACAGAAAGAGACTGTCCCCGCGCCGGAAAACGACGCCCGACTTCGCCGCGTGGAAAATAACGATGCAAGTCCGTGTGTGCTGAGGTGAAATCGACGCACACACCCTTTTTCCACGCACCTCTTCTCTTGTGGCCCTCTGAGGAGATTTTTCCACTCCCAACCAGGTACTTGTGCTTGAAAGAGACTTTGTTTATATTCTAAAGACTTAAGACACTTTATATCACTTTCCTGTGATAGTTCTACAATTTTCCATTGCAACTTTATTCTTTTTGACCTACAATTATCCTGATAAATATTCTATATTTTTGTAAACACTGTGTGGTGTATTTTTGTGGTGCTATATGGTGGTATTGTATGATTTATTGCACAAATACTTTACACATTGCCTTCTAAGTTAAGCCTGACTGCTCGTGCCAAGCTACCAGAGGGTGGGCACAGGATAATCTTGGATTGTGTGTGACTTACCCTGACTAGAGTGAGGGCTTTTGCTTGGACAGGGGGTAACCTGACTGCCAACCAAAAACCCCATTTCTAACACCTCTGGATTGAATTAAGCCTAAAATTGAGAAATCATGTTTGGCACCACATGACAGTTAGGGCCAGTGCATGTGGGCATGTGTGTGTCTATCACTCACTGGAGTGACAGTGTCAATGCATATCTGCAGTGGTATGTCTGTTGGGGTGTCTACATGCCTGCTGTGCAGCTCTATCACATAAAATGTCTCACACAGTGATTTGTTGTTCTAACTTTTGTACAGTGAGAAGACATTGAGCACATATCACCCTTCTATGTTTTACAGGTGGATCAGCCCCCTACACAATAGGTGGAGTGGCTCGATTTGCGGACTCAGACATATCCAGTAAGTGTTAATATGTTTGTCCTGTGTTGTGTTTGCATGATGTTGTGTGATTGACTCCTGTGTGTTGGACTCATTGCAAGATATGATGAGCTGGCACGTGATCTGATATGTGACTTAGGTTTATATAGTGTTCCATGGAAGAGTTAGACATTCACTTGCAAAAAGTCATATATTGGGAGTGGAGTGCTGCGCAATAGGCATGGGCAGGTGAACAAGGTGATTTGTTGCTACATATATGCTAAATGTTGGTTTGGAGGTGGCCAGTGTCATAATTTAGTCAGTAATTCATACCCTAATTCACACAGAACAGTGATGCATCTGTTTTACATAGCAACTTGTGCATCCCTGTTCAGTAATGAACATGTAGGACTGTATGGGTGACTGTCCCACAGCATCTAGCTCCACATGTTGTACTCCATTTACGTGGCACTTGAGTGAAATGTCATAGGCCTGCATGCAGGTCAAGGATAGATGGGAGCTTGCATCAATGTGGTTGATTTAGGAAATGTGTCAGTGACATCTGATGTTGATGGTTGTCCACAAATAGAAACATGAATGTAGATGTGACTGTCCAATGGTTGACTCAATCCTAGTTGGCAAGCCTCCTTACCTGTGGTGGACTGACTAAAACCATGTACAGCTGGACAAAGCTTTGTGGTTGTCTTTGATGGTTGAAAATATATATTGCATGCCCATCCCCCCCTGAGGTACAGGTTTAGGGAGAGAAAATATGTGTAGCTTGGTGTGATGGTCACAGTGTAGATGACAGACATGTAATTCAAGCATTCATGTGTGCCAAACTACAATGCCCCCTTATGATGACCAACTGCATTTTATCCTGCCAGTTCCATATACAAATCACAGGTCTTGTGTGCCTTGAATTTGATCCAGAAGAGAAGGATTAGTTGGCCTGGCACATGTTGAGTACATGCAGCATTTGTTATGTGACGAATAACACTACAAATATGCACAGATCATTTAATTAAGTACACACCTTGTTGTGCATTGCTTTGCTGTTAGATAGTTGATGGGTAGGTTGCGTTGGCATGTCATTCCTCAGGGACATTCTATCATCTGTACTGTGATTTGGACTGCATGTGCTATTTGTGAGGAAGTGTTAGATTATCATCTGTACATGTATCACACAATGATGTCACTTTTGTTTTCCTCTCTCTATTTTTACAGCTGCCAACATGAATGCACAGGAAATCCATCAATTTCAGAGGCGGGCAGTGTGGTACTGACACATCCTCGAAGTGGAGGCTGGGTTCTGGATGATGGCTAGGTGGTATCGTCATGAGAAAGCCACAGGGGCATGGAGGGCATTTAGCCAAGGGGGGGCAGCATTGGCCACAACTGACACCACCACAACTACTCAAAGCACGGTGGACACTGGGATGATAGCCACTCCAGCTGGTGCCTCAACCTCATCAGCCAAAGGCCCTACAGCAGCACCTTCTGCACCTTCACCACCAACCATGGCACCAGCACCTGCCACATCAAGTGCTACACAGACAACCACAGTTGCAGTAATGGACATGGCAGATTTCAGAACCCTACAACGTGACATGCAACGTATGTTGCGCCGCATGGACACTCTGCAGCAGGAGGTGACCTGCAACAGCAGGAGAGTGGGAGGAATAAGGATAATCCTGAGGAGGGCCAATCTTTGAATTTATTGATCCTCACCCCTAAATCTGTCCCCTCCCTCCTCTTTGCTCATACTTGTTCTTTAGTGGGTTTTGGGGGTTTAGTGTTAGGTTAGAGTAGGCTATTAGTTTAGGTAGGATAAGTGGGTTGAGGGTGGGGGAGTTATATTATTACATGTGTGTTTGTGTGGGTGATGATGTTGGGGTTTATGTGTATTATAAGAAATAAATAAAAATAAAAAATAAATAAAAATATATATATATTTGTTTAAGATTACTTAGTATGTGTTTAGGTTAGTATATGTTGGCCTACACATGTCCCGTCATATAAGGCGGGGCAGGGGGTTGATGTTTAGAGTGTTTAGTTACATGTGGTAAGTAAGTTTAGCTTAGGGTAGTTAGGTCCAGTTGTAGGTAATGTATGGTCAGGATAGGTTAGGTTAGGTTAGTTTAGGTGTTTATCATAGTTTAAGTTTCCCTTCATACATATATAATGAGGTTTGGTGTACTTCTTTACAGTATGTGTCATATGCTTGGGGATCAGGGCCTTTGCATGAGTGTACAGTGTCAAATTTGTGTTTGCCTGTGTGTTCCATCCTGCATTCACATCCCATTCTTGACATTGTTACTCCCACTTCCAAATGAGCTGTTACATTGGCAGCTACAACAAAGCTACTTCTCTATGCATCTGCCATCCAATGCACCCACCACTCAACTATGGTTCCCAATGTGTTGTAAAGGTTGGTGTGATTTTCAAACTGTCATCGTTTGAGTCCTGTGTTGGGATCTTGGGCACTGTGGGACATCTGCCTACAGCCTGATGTTCATGTGTACTCTGATAAACTGAGAGGTGTCATAATCTTATGAAGTTCAGTATAAATAAATCACACCTATGATTTATTACATTGTACTCCCAGGTGACGTTATTGTCCATACACTCGTACACATCCATTCCCGCAGTATGGTGTGGGATTAAAGTTTAGAGTCATATGTCACATACATAATGATTGTCTTGTAGGGAATGTGGGCCACATTGAGTTTAATCTTGTAGATACTTTGGACCTGATATATACATTTCTACACAGCATTATACTGTTTGTGATGCTTTAACTTCAGAAATAAGCCCAAGGCAGCACATATGATGACATAATCCAGACCCTGTGCATAGATATAATCCCACATTCTTTCTACTCTATTGTTTTGAAATTCTGTGGCCATTGACATGTTACATGCATCACAAATCTCCTACACAGTTGATGTGTCATATTACACAGAGACAAAGTGGTTGTGTTGGTGCTGTTTATTTTAAAGTGCTGTAGTGCAATATTTACATAGTCCAGGATTGTAAATCCATTAGTGTGACGCCTTCTATTGTGACGCAACACAAGTGCAATGGTGAGGGTCATGTCATTGGACATGCTGTGAAGGAGTGTCATTCAGTGCAGAGGGACATACATTGCCAAACAGGTAGTGAGAGACATTTGCAGTCCATAGTGGTAATGTAAACAGTGTGCTGAAGAAAACTGCATGTTACCAACTATAGCAAGACTGTCATGTTCACAGGCACAGGACATAGGAAAATCAGTGCTCATGTGGCATGGACTCGTGCCACTGGGTACTCCTATGGCTGAAGGTGATCTATTCCATGTCTTCATCTTCTGATGTGTGTGTTGTCTCCTCTGCCCTTGGTAGTGGTGGGTTTGAGGGGGCAACACACAATTCAGTGTTTGAAGATGTGGACTCTGAATTCCCTGTAGCTGCCAACTGTGGGGCTATTAATGGCATTACTGAAACAAGAATGAGCTGCTGGTTATTGAGTATAGCAGCTACATCGCTGTGGTAGGCAGCCAGGTCAGCCCTGAGGGGGTCATGATTGCAGTCGTGCATGCAGTGAAATGTTTGGGATGCCAGGTGTTGTGGCAACTCCCTAACTGCTCTGGTGAAATCCCTCACACACTGTTGTAGTCCTTGCAGTAGGGATTGTTGGACATGCTTGGCTGCTGACTGTTCTGCGGATGACATCATGCACTTGCGCATCCCCTCAAGGCTCTCTGCCATATTTTGCATCCCCACCCGTACTACCTTGGCCAGCTCTCGCTGTACTCCCACTACTGTCCTCTCAAAGGTGGGACCAGTGCCATCAGAGTCCTCAGCTGTGTTGGAGCTGGCAGGTCACACTATTGGGGTGGTGGGTGGGTCCTCTGTGTTGGCTGCTACATCTGTGCTCCTCCTTGCGAGTGAAGGTGGGGTCTGGAGGGTTCCATGGACATCTTGGAGGGTTTGCTGGCTAATGGTTGTCAGCTCGTCATCCATGTCATCCATCAGGGAAGTCCAGGACAGGCATATCCACAGGAGAGCCATCGTCCTCTGCAATTAGATAATGTACAATTAGTGTGTCTGTGTTGTGGCAGTTGTAATGTGATGTCACTGACTTCCTATTAGTGGAACATTGTAATCTTGATTCCTGTTCATTGTTCCTGTCATTAATATTAGCATTCTCACAGGCCTATGCCCCACCTGCATGTCACATGTAGTGTGGGCAGTTTGGTGAATTGTCTGCGTCACATCCTCTAGGTGTAGGTTCTGTCCAAATTGTGTGTTGCCACCTTTTTGTCCTACTCAACCCTCCCTCTACTTCCATTAGCATGGTGAGGCCTTTCAATGCCTGTGGGTGTTCTGATGCCACTTGCACCACACATAACAATATAGGACTGGCCCAGTCTCTGATATTTCACATACACCTTATACGTTGCTGAGACCTAGCACATACCATGTATTGCATTGGCATGACACAATACAAGTGTCAGCATTGGCAGTGTGTCATGTTGATGTTTGCCAATGTGTGCTACATTGGATTGCACTGATGGGCCTGGCAGTGTTCCATTTCCTCTTATGACTGTGCGGGTGTGTTTCACTAGCTAGACCCATATGTCCTCCCCCTCAATGCTGTTGTCTTAGCAGTATGACAGTTGAGATGTTGCAAGGTGGCATTGCAGCTATTGTAACACAGGCACGGGGTAGACCCTGGAATGGGCAGCTTGGGTATGACATTACTGCTGGGTACTTCATAATGTAAGTAACAATACATGATGTTTAATGTGCCAATAGACATGAGCATTTGACAGGATTTACACTTTGTTAGGAATTGAAGGGGATTGGTCACATTGTCATCCTGAACCCTCTATTTTGAGTGTGTTTGTTCCATGGGCACCTAACTGCCATTTGCTACTTGACGTGCACACACAGCACAGGTGGTAGTGGCAACTGTTGTCAATGGTAAATGCCACTTGCGGAAATGGCCTGAGACTGGACATTGTCCCCTAGTTCACTTTGTGACAATACCAACTGTCCTGTGACAGCAGCCCAGTTTTACATTCTAACCTACACTCCTGGACTGGCTTTGCCTTTCCAATAGCCTTGGCATGCCAGAGAATCCCCATACAAAGGTTGTTGGTGTTGTGTTGTGCTGTGTCCCTGGTTTCCCCTGCACAGCCCATGCACCTGTGCCATTCCCCTGTCCCCTTTCCACTGCCTGATTCCCATGGCTGGCATGCATTGTGTAGTAGGTATGTACCTCCCCCTGCTTGCAGTTAACATTTAGGCATTTTTGTCCCCCACGCAACTTACCCTGCATATGTGTTGTTTCCTGGTAGTCAGCGCTGTCCTGTCCTGTGATTCCTGTGATGATCTCCTCTGGGATGATGGCTGCCACTATCTTCTCCATGTCTTCCAGGGCCTCCTGCGGTGCTGGACTCCCACCTCCAGTCTGCAGTGCTGCTCCTTGCCATTTTTTCCTTTGTCATGCGCTTGCAGTCATGTCCGCATTTCTTGCACTCCGTGACTGCTCTCCGTACTTCTGCCACACTGTTGATATTGTCGAAAATTTGTTGCCAAATTGCCTCTCTCCTCCCAATTGGCAATTTTGAGGTGATGAAAAGTTGATGCTGGTGCTCCGTCACCTCTCTGACCAGTATTTCATGCTCCTGTGCACTGAAACAACACTTCCTTTTCTTCTTCTCCCTCTCCTTGGTCTTGTCTGTGTCCTCCAGGCTGGTTTCTGGTTGATTGGGGTCTCCCTGCGGTCTCTCCTGGCTTCTGGGATCCATTTTGGGGCTCCTTAGCACTGTTTGGTGAGTTTGCACTGCTTTTTGACGCTAACGCAGTGGTAAATGGAGCATACCCGGTTTGCGACGCCGCAAACAGGATTAGAGTCATTTTGCCCGCATTAACATTGTTTTGCTTCACGATGCGGCGCAATGGTTAGAGTTAAAAAAAAAAGACTCTAACCCGTGCTGTGTGCCACCGTGCGTCAATGTATACATTTGACGCCTGGTTGGCGCAAAGAAATGGCGTTAGCCAGCGTTAAAGTTTTTGACGCAAAAATGCGTTCATGCAGTTTTGCGTCAAAAAGTATAAATATGGCCCAAAGTGATCCTGAATGGTGCAAGTGAAACACAACAAAAAGCAAAATAGAAACAGCACGTGGGCTAGAAAAAAATATACATATCCAATTCTAATACATAGATTGAATGTTTGAAAACTGATTAATGAACCACATGTAGTGGATCAAAAGAAGGCCGATTTAGCTGTGTCAATTGTTGACCTTTTGACAACAGATCATTTAAGGCAGGGCTGGCTTTAGGGCAGTGCGAGCGGTGCGGACGCAGCGGGTGATCGCCTAGATTGGTGGGAACTGACTTCAGTGGAGCTCTGGGTTTAGCACTAACATCCGAAACTTGCAAATTAAAAGCACCTGCTGAAAAGTTCCTTGTGTGTCCAGCTTTCAAGAAGCAATTAAACAGTCATGATATCTCCTGTGATCAAACTTCCTGCTAGGGAGAGAGATGGGAGTTTTGTCTAGCAGCAGCATTGACTTGCCGTAAAGTAGTGTAGAGGGTTAATATGCTTGTTGCAAAGAGCAGAACTAAATTTTATGTGGATAGCTGAGTAGATTAGTAAATCCTGCCTTTACAGGCACTTTAAAACAAATGAATGTATGTGAAAGGGGGCAGTGGAGAGATGAGGGGCACATTTGCCATGTGGTTGTGGGGAAATCCAAGTAGGTGGTCATGGGGTTGGGGGCGCCAACAAAGACTGTTGCACAGGGCTCCACCAGTTCTAAAGCTGGCCCTGATTTAAGAGTCATGATCAGGAAAGTAATTTGCGCAGAATGCAGTGCTGTCAAAGAGCAGGGAGAATATTAGACAAGGGAGTGGAACCGGGCAGGAAGAATAAACAGGGTGTCTCTAGAGTTCACCAACCTGAAGAATAATCCATAAGGGGTTCTCACGAAGGCAAATTAGTCAATCCTACAACCAGAATCAATGATCAAATGTTCCTAAGGGCATCTGGTATGTCAGCAAACTGAGTGGTTCTATGACAAGTGACACAGTCCTATTAACCTGAAAAGGAAGCCATTAAGAACATATTTAGCTAATCCTGCCAAGGATCACACAAATTAGGTAAAACTAACCTCCAAATGTAAATTCAATTCCTGTGTTTAAATATAAAAGTATCCACTGTAGACCATGACAGCCACGGACCCGAGTAAATATTAATAGAAAGATAAGGCTTGTGTGGACTGCTCAAATTAAGTGGTTCTATCAAGGATATTATGCTCACCTTAAGACAGGTCGACAGCTAAGACAATCTGACAAGTTATGGCTAGGGTTACCCAAGACAATAAATTAAACACTCTCTGAAGCATGCTTGGTTCTGCCCAGAGAGGTCCTGCTCACACCCAGATCTTGTGACCAAATACCTGCATTCCTTTCTGCCTTTCAAGTAACGAAAAGACCACAATAATCAGGAAAAACTGGGGGAATATGTGCAATTACTCTGTCTTTTTGGAACTCCCACTCTTTTTCTACAAGAGAGGAAGCACTTTAGGTGATCACTTCATGCATGTGGTTAGCTGGACTCCAAAATATAACATCAACCAATCCATCGCCACTACTTGAGCCCACTCATAATTGGCCTTTTCAAATGGCAGAACGGCACTGTATGTCCTCAAATTTTAAATGTGATGGAGACATTGGTATATCCTTTGAATCAGTTTGTTAATTTCAGCACTAGCAATGTTATCTATGCAATTCATTGCCCTTGTGATTTACTGTACTTAGGACAAAACTCGCAGATGGTCAAGACCCGAATCACCCAATTTAAAAGCAGAATTCATAGTAAAGTGGAAACTGCACCTCTAGTCTTCCATTTCTTGATGAATAACCATGCTGAAACTGATTTAATTTGCCAATTAATTGACTAACCGGTTCTCCCCCTCTGGGGAGATGATCTGACACATCTGCCGCAGTGTTGTGAACGTCGTTGGATCTCACGGTGTGACTCAGTGAACAACGGCCTTTTCACCCTTGATGAGTGGAATAATGGAGCCTTCTAAAGGACCCTGATGTCCCATCTACATGGCATTTCATCAAGGACAGTTTTGTTTTTCACAAGTGAAAATACAAGTTATTCCCATTATTCGCTCTATTTGAAGTTGCTTGAATGACAGTGTTGATGGCCATCATTTCAGAAATATATCATGATATCCCATTGTTTTACACAGTACATTTTTGTGTCCAGATTTATAACATAAAAGGTTTCTCTCCATGGACAGAACTTGTTTCTTGTATTGAGTGACTGGATGTGTATATTCAATTTATTTTGTTTTCCATAACAAATTATTCTGAACAGCAGAATGTGTATATAACGTTTAATTATTAGTAGCATTGTTTTGGTTTTAAATGATCAATTATACTAACCATTGGTTGTGTTAACCTGGGGATTGAATTTACCTAGACCAGAATTGGAACCAATATGTCAAGTGATTACAGTATTGCAAGTAACCCTGATTAAGTGTTGGCAGTCCGTTCTCATAGGGAGACGGTGTAGCCTTTCTAAGTATGCACATGGGTGCTTTTTCCCTCATAAAATGCCCTGTACAGATTCACAGTTTGGCATTGGTAGCCAGCTGATGAGGTTCTCTATCTTCTAATCTACTCGATGGAGGTAAGCGGACATTGTACCCTGATTTGTTCCATTTGGCGTTATACAATGTATGGATTAAGTCCTTCTGTTGGGTCCAAGTTCATGGCTGTGTTTATTCAGGTACCTACAAAAGAGTAATTACCCTTATTGCTTCCCATACTGCTTGACCATGCACGGTATTAAGGCCCGGCCATGGCATTTATTCATTTTTGAAAGGAGATGAGCATAATATCCTTGATGAAACCACTTACATTCGGGGGGGTCCATGAAAGCCTTATCCTATTAATATCTTTCTATTGGTTTGAATCCTCTCAGCATTTGACTTGGGTTCGTGGCTGCCATGGTCAACAGTGGTTACTTTTATACTCAAGCTCAGAAAATGAATTTATATTTGGAGGTCATTTATGTGATCCTTGGCAGGAGTAGCACAGTATGTTCCTTAGTAGCTTCATTTTTTTTCATTTGTTGGTTTATAGGACACTTTGGGGGTCATTCCGACCCTGGCGGTAAAAACCGCCAGGGCCGGGGTCCGCGGGAGCACCGCCAACAGGCTGGCGGTGCTCCTTTGGGCATTCTGACCGCGGCGGTACAGCTGCGGCCAGAAACGGAAAGTCGGCGGTGTACCGCCGACTTTCCGCTGCCCATGGGGATTCCGACCCCCTCACCGCCATCCTGTTCCTGGCGGTTTCGACCACCAGGAACAGGATGGCGGTGAGGGGTGACGTGGGGCCCCCGTAAGAGGGCCCCACTTTGAATTTCAGTGTCTGCTCAGCAGACACTGAAATTCGCGACGGGTGCTACTGCACCCGTCGCACACCTTCCACTCCGCCGGCTCCATTCGGAGCCGGCTTCATCGTGGAAGGGTGTTTCTCACTGGGCTGGCGGGCGGCCTTTTGGCGGTCGCCCGCCAGCCCAGTGGGAAACCCAGAATGACCACCGCGGTCTTTCGACCACGGTACGGTCTTCTGGCGGTCCCAGCCAGGTCGCCGGCTACCGCCGCCGGCCGGGGTCAGAATGACCCCCTTTGTCTTGCCATAGAACCACTCAATTTCCTTACATACTGTTAGATATGAGGTCTTTAGTTGGCAGTGGTTTGAACCCTGTCCTAGTAGGGGCCCTTACTCTAGTCAGGTAAGGGAGCCACACAGGTAGGATAAGCAGTACTCACCCCCTTGGTAGCTTGGATCAAGCTGTCTGGCTTATCTCAGAGGCAATGTGTAAAGTCTCTGTAGACATACACACAGTAACACAGTGAAAACACTACAAACACCAGCTTAGAAAAACAGCCAATATGTATTTCAATAAAAATGCCCAAAACAGCAAACATCCAACATATATGTCAAGATATCACTTTTAACAGTTTAAGCAAGTTTAGTCTATAGAAATCAATGGATACATTTTATTTAGGGGTAAGTACCTTAGATAAGTCAGAAATCAAAGATGAAAACAGGTGCCGTGGAGTTGAGGCACTGGAAAAGCAAGCGATGTGTCGGTTCCTAACTGCCAGGGGAGGTGATGCAACAGTTCCTTGCTGTTGCAAGGAGGTGATGCATCAGTTCCTTACTGTCCGGGGAGGTGATGCATTGGTTTCCAGACTCGCAGCCTTGGTTCTTTACTCCGTCTCGATGAAGAAATTGCCACCATAGGATGATGTGTCAAAAATCCAGGCACGCTTTGTTGGTCTACAGTGGTAAAGAAGGTACTGCATCAATTCTGTAGCAGCGGTGCAGGCATTGCATCAATTTTGCAGCAGAGGTGCAGGCACTGCATGATCTTTACAGCAATGCATTCATTCCCAGCAACAAAGCCGGGTACTCATTCAGATCCTTCCAGTGATGCAACTATTTACAGTGGTGCTGGGAGTCAAGGCTTGGATTTTCTCCTTGGGATCACCAGATCTCACTTCCAAGAGCCCGGGGACTGGATTTGGCACCACTTGGCAAGTCAGGGCTTTCAGCAAGTGAGTGGAGGTGCTACCAGATGAAGTATTTGATGGCCCTGAGACTGCTACATTCCTTCAAAAAAACAGCACTGCATTAAAAAGTTTGCTTTTTACATTATTTCTGAGACTTAACAATGGCCCATGGACCACTGCCTACTTGCCAACAAACATTTTTTTATTTACATACCATAGTTGGCAGGGAGAAATGTTTCAATATTTTGTGATTGGATTTTGATTGCACAATGTTGACACATGCCATAGCAACTCTGTAATTGGAATGGGCTCCTACAACACTCCTCTTCCAAGTAGTACTTTGTTATGGGTTTTTAATCACATTTTAGGACATGTAAAATTTTACCAAATTTTAAAAAGGGATCAATGTATTTTTTTGTTAATAATCTTTGTTGCATGATTTATAAAACCATTGATTAAAAAAAACATGTGTGTGGCTGTAAACTCCAAATCTGAGTCTTTGTGGCATTGGTGGTTTAATCTCCAAATGCAGAGGTTGATTTTTATATAAAACTTCATGCCACAAGTTCTAATCCTCATGGGGTAGCAGCATTCATTTTTCCAACATTTATACTTCCAAGGACTGCTTTGTGATGTTGCTATAGATATAACACTCCTCCAAGAAAGAGCTAAGTAGCAAATGTAGAGTTTGATATAAACGCATGTTTCTGGCTTTAATACATGGACGATGCTTAGGCTCTCATTATGAACACGGCGGTAAACACTGCACCGCCAGCGGTGGCGGTAACATCTTCCAACAGACGTGTGGTCCGAACCGCTAAATAATGAACCAACTCAAACACAGGCATCCTGAAAGCCACTCACCGCCAGCAGAAGAGTCCCGACAATTACGGCAGAGCCCGCCCACAGGCCGATGGAAAGGCCCTACCCGCCCATCAAATTATGAAGCACTAGACCACCATCAGTTCAGGGGCAGGAACCACCGCAACGCAAAGCCAGGCAGAAATGAACCAAATATAAGGAAACACTCACCGGAGGCTCACACAACACGCCGAAGCAGACATGGATAGAGAGTTGCAGATCATGCCAGCCCTGCTCCTTGCCATATACCTCCATGACCGAGACCGCCAACGAAGACGACGTCGATAAGTACCGCAACCTACTAAAAAGGGAAGAAAGGGCACAGTTACATACCCACCCACTCCACCCAACCTGCAACGCTCCGACAACCCTTCACAGCAGCACAAGCCATACACCCCACAGCAAGAGGTACTTACCTGACACAAGGCAAATCCAACCTGCCCAAAGTACACACATGTGCTCAACACCCCCAAACAATGAAATGATAAACCACAGATCCAGAGTGTGCCATAAACAACACAGGCCACACATTAACTTTCATTCTGCTCAATGACCAATATCAGTGCATATAAGGCCAATGGCCAATACAGAGTAAAAGTAGTCTGATGGGCCACAATGGCCCCTAGTTGACTCCCACAAGTGCAACGGTACTCCACCTCATAGGGGCAACAATGGGGCAAACAGGCACCTCAGGGAACAGGGGCAAGGGCGGTGGGGGTGGGGACTTACGACTGGGAGGGGTGGGCTTAGATTTATGTTTAGAAGGTGGAGGGGCTTGGGTTTTGTGCTTGCAGCTGGTGGAGCGGACTTGGCCTGGGGTGCGGCAGATGTTCCTGGGCCAGCACGGGGTCTCTTCTTACAAGGGAGGTACCACAGGAATGGGAAGGGCGGACAGGGTTGGGCTGTGACATGGGAGGAGTGGACAGGGCACGGAGGTGGGCACGTTTAGGGATGAGATACGGTGGGCCAGTGGGTTCAAATAGGTCTACACCAGATAGGAAAAGTTTCTTAGGTGCAATTGGGGTGGACCTGGAGGAAGGCGTGGGGGTGGAAGTAGAGGGAGTGGTTGTTAGAGGTGTAGGTGTGCATGACGTGGGTACAGGTGACTGGACAGTATGCTGAGGTGCGGTGGATGTGTGATGGGTGGGTGTTTTGGTGTGTTTGAGTGTCTTGTGAGGAGAGGGGGTGGACACAGTGGGACAAGACATGCTGCCAGTGTAAATGTATGTTGTCTGGGTGTCTGCAAGTCTGGTGAGTTTGCTGCATGTGTCGACTAAAATCGATGTGGTGAGTGCAGGTGTGGTGTCTAGGCTACATGAATGGATATTTGATATTGTGGTGACTGCAAGAATAGGGTCAGCAACACTGAATGAGGGTGCAGTGCCTGTGGGTGTGCATGTAGAGGGGACAGACAGGGAGGGGGAAGAGATGGACACACTGGGGGAGGTGGATGTTGGTGTGTGTGCATGTGAATGTTGGCTGTGTGTATGCCTGTGGTGGGAGGTGTGGTGCTTGTGTTTCTTGTATGTTGAGGTGTGTGCCTGCGTGTCAGAATGTGTGCTTTAGACGGGTAAAGGGAGTGGGGTGCTGGAAGGGGTAGAGGTGGTTGGAGGGGTGACAGAATGACCAGGGACACTGGCTGCCTTCAAAGAGGAGGCCAGAGCCTGAAAATATCTCTGTAGGCCAGACATGGCACCGTGAATGCCATCCAGATAGGCATTGGTCTGCTGCACCTCTGATGCTAGCCCCTGGATGACATAGAGGATGGTTGTCTGCCCTACAGAGATGGTTCTCAGGAGGTCAATAGCCTCCTCTGTGAGGGCAGCAGGGCTGACTGGAACAGGGGAGGAGGTGCCTGTGGCAAAGGAGTTGCCCACCCTTCTGGGTGAGCGGGCACCAGCAACTCGGTGGGGAGCAAGTGGGAGGGCGGTGATGGTATGGGGGTGGCCGAAGATGACACAGAAGGGGTGGACCCACTAGGGTCCGCCACCGCCAGGGAGCTCCCATCGGAGGAGGTATCAGAGTCACTACCTCCAGTGGTAGTTGCCTCCCCTGTGGTACTCCACTCGACCTCCAACCCACTGGTCCCCTCGGCATCGGACGACTCTACCTCCGAGGAACCGTGGACCGCTGCATCCCCATTCGCCGGTGCCTCAGCTCCCTCACCAGATGATGCTGATGTACACAGACAACACAAGAGAATAGGGATGGGGAGACAAAACAGGAGAGACACTTGTAAATAGCTGAATAGAGGTACATAACTGGTTCACACATACACCCACCCTGAAAATTTTCCACCAGGAACCTACCGCTGTACACATGGCTATGCCCCTGACTAGTGGCCACAACCCTGCTCTACAGCCATTTCACACAGCACTGAAGGACCTGACGTACTGCAGACTTGACCCTTCCACCCCTACTCCCCACTGGGGCCATTATGTAGATGGACATCAGTCAGAGTGCCTGCCACTAGACAGCAATCAATCAATCAATCAAACAAACAAATGTCTCAAGCGCACTACTCACCCGGAGGGTCTCAAGGCGCTGTGGGGGGGGGTTACTGTTCGAAAAGCCAAGTTTTGAGTTGCTTTCTGAAGGTTAGGAGGTCCTGGGTCTTGCGTAGGTTGGTGGGGAGGGAGTTCCAGGTTTTGGCAGCGAGGTGGGAGAAGGATCTGCCACCGGAGGTGGTGCTTTGGATACTGGGGACTGTAGCGAGGGCGGTGGAGCAGAGCTGTCGAGTTGGTTTGTGGAAGTTGATTCATTCATTGAGGTAGGCCGATCCGGTGTCATGGGGGGCTTGTGAGCGTGGACAAGGATTTTGAAAATTATCCTTTTGTTGATGGGCAGCCAGTGTAGGGATCTGAGGTGGGTGGAGATGTGTTCATGGCGAGGGAGGTTGAGGATGAGGCGTGCAGCTGCATTCTTGATTTGCTGGAGTTTTCTCTGAAGCTTGGCTGTGGTCCCTGCATAGAGGGCATTGCCGTAGTCCAGTCTGCTGCTGATGAGGGCGCGGGTGACTGTTCTTCTTGTTTCTAAAGGAATCCATTTGAAAGTCTTGCATTGCATGCGAAGGGTGTTGAAGCAGGAGGATGATATGGCGTTGATTTTCTGAGTCATGGAGAATGATGAGTCCACTATGATGCCAAGATTGCGTGCATGGGTGGTGGGTGTTGCGGGTGGTCCAAGGGTGGTGGGCCACCAAGAGTCGTTCCATGCTGTCTTGTTGGGACCGAAGATGATGATCTCTGTTTTTTCTGAGTTCAATTTGAGGTGGCTTGCTGTTGATGGCGACGAGTCCGGCGTGTAGGTTATTCTTGGTGGTAGCTGGGTTCCTTGTGAGGGAGATGATGAGCTGGGTGTCGTCAGCGTAAGAAATGATGGTGAGGCCGTGCGGGCGTATGATGTTGGCGACAGTAGCCATGTAGAATTAAAAAGGGTGGGGCTGAGGGAGGATCCTTGGGGGACACCACAGATGGTCTTGGTGGCTGTAGACCGGAATGGAGGGAGGCAAACTCTATGGGTTCTTTCGGAGAGGAAGGAGGTGAGACAGTCCAGGGCTTTGTGGCAAATTCCGGCATCAAAGAGGCGTGTGCGGAGGGTTTGGTGGCATACAGTGTCAAAAGCATAAAAACAACCGCACACACACACATCCATCAAGGAGCCAATGTATGGTATGTGTACTCACCCCCCTTGTGACTGCTGTGCAGCCTTCAAGCACCCATCCAGGTCTGGGTACACCACCGCCAGAATGCAGTGCTTAAGGGGGGTCAGTGCCCGAAGGGCAACCCTTCCTCATTGGGAGGACATCCCCAGCTGGGCCTCACAGATCTTCCTTGCCCATCACCACAGGTCCTCCCACCTCTTCCTGCAGTGGCTGCTCCGCCGGTTGTAGACCCCAGGGTCCACACCTCCCTGGCGATGGCATGCCAAAGTCCCCTCTTCTGGTGGGTGCTTACCTATAAGGGACACACAGAAAAAGTAACACTGAGGTCACACAATGGCAAATAATATACAGCGGGCTATGCGTCCATTATGGGATGGACATTTCAAACAGCCTAAAAGCACACACACATGCAGCATGTCAGGAACCAGGACTATACAGTGTCACACGTGCACACATGTATGCAGCCATCTACCATCATTACACACATCCAGGCCCCCCAATCCTCCTGCTCACCTGTACCTCTGTCCGACTGCAGAGCTTGGCGTACAGGGGCAGGACTCCATCCACGAGCTTCTCCAATTCCTCGTTGGTGAAGGCCGGGGCCCTTTCCCCTGCCACACGTGCCATTTCTGTGACCAGGGGCAGAACACAGCAGTACACTCAGTGGAGTACCTGCATGCACGAGATCCGGGAGTCAAGTGAAGTTGGGGTGATGAGTTTGTGTATGCAGCGTGGCAGTGGGCACTGTCACCGCCGGTGGCGATCATGATACGCTAAGAATACGCTATTACTTCAACCTCTAGCGGTATGAGGTCACTTCCACCACAACACTTCTGGATTACAGGGGGCAGACATTTTGGCCTTAACTATGCAGTTGTAAAAACCTCATTGGCACCATGCAGGCCCTATTGTCCTCTAGACCCCCATAGGCATGAAACAATATGCATTACCTCACCTGAGCAGTCCTGATATATCATTGTGGTCATGTTGCTGTAATGTCAGACATACTAAGCATTTGTGTCGTCGACAATCATGCCAGCAGTGCTGAATAAGAAACAATGGCCCATATTTATTCTCTGTTTGTGCCAGAATTACATAATTTTTTCTTTTCGGGAATTCGGCGCAAACTTAACTCCATATTTATATTTTGGCACTAGACCTGTCCAGCGCCAAAGTTATGGATAATGAGTCATTTTTTGTACACAAAAACCTACCTTGCACTAATGACATGCAAGGTAGGCGCTCCTGTGCAAAAAATTACTCTAAGGCATATGCACCTTATTTATTTTCCGGTGTCAAAATGACGCACAGGAGGAGGCGGGGCTTTAAACAAGGAGCCCAGACAGATTAGCGCTTTTTTAACACCTGGGTCAGGGCAGGCATTAAGGGACCTGTGGGCTCATTTACATGGAGGGAGACCATGGAAGCAGTCCACAGGTGCACTTCCCTGCACCTAGGGACACCCCCTGCCACCCTCACCCACCCCTGGAGGATACCCATGGATGGGGGGACCCATGCATGGTGAGTGCAGGTAAGTGCAGGTAAGTATATATATATATATATTTTTAAGTGGCATGGGGGCCTAACTTGGGCCCCCTTATATGCCACTGTACCCAATGGCCATGCCCAGGAAACAGAAGTCCCCCAGGCATGGCCATTGGGCAGGGGGGCATGACTCCTGTATTTGCTAAGACAGGAGTCATTTTCATGGGGAATGTGCGTCAACAAATGGAGCAAGTCAGGGTAGAGCCAATATTTTTGACTCAAACCTGACTTGCACCATTCTTTGGTGCACAACCCTCAGTCTTCCCTTCGCCTCCGCTGCCCGGTTATGGTAATTTATTTTGATGCTAACCAGGCCGCAGCGCCAGCTAACGTCATTCTATAAATGAGGCGCCCGGCTGGGTCATTGGAATGGCGTTAGCAGGCGGTAAACTTTTTGACGAAAATCTGCCCAAGCGCTGATTTGCGTCAAAAAGTATAAATGTGGGCCAATGTGTGCAGATGTATGTGTGTTCCTCACATGTGTTCTTAACTCCTCCTAGGTAGAGACCCTTGTGGTGAGGGAGGGCCCCATCGGTGTACAGACCACTTGTTGATTTGTGGACCATGGTGGAGCATCACATCATTATCAATTACAGACTCACTCGTGCTACTATTCATGAACTTTGTGCATTACTGGATCCAGCACTGAGACCGGCTAATTGGAATCAGCATGCCATCCCTACTGAAATACAGGTGCTCTCTGGACTCCATTTCCTGGTCACGGGCTCATTTCAAGTAACAGTGGGCATGGTTGCAGGTTTTTCACAGCCAATGTTTAGCATTATACTGTCCAGATTCCTGAATGTATTTGTACGACAACTGCAGACCTATGTAAGGTTTCCCCAAAGTGCTGACCTCCCTGCCATAAAGTCGGACTTCTATGTCTTTGCCAACATACCCCATGTGATAGGTGCCATCAATGGCACCCACATAGCCATTATCCCCCCGAGAGTATGTGAACAGGTGTACAGAAACAGGAAGAACTTTCATTCCAGGAACATTCAATTGTTGTGTACCCCAGACCAGTACATCTCACATGTGAATGCCATGTTCCCTAGATCAGTCCATGATTCCTTTGTTCTGAGGAGCAGTAGTGTGCCACACAAGATGGAACAACTACCAGGGGACAGAGGATGGATCATAGGCAGGTGTTTCTGACACTTATTGCCATATAGCAGGCAGCCAGGCTGTCTGCCACTGAGGGTTGTCATTGACAGTCCAGTTTTGCCCCCTTTTTTAGGTGATTCTGGCTACCCCAACATGCATTGGCTCCTGACACCAGTGAGGAATCCGGGAACAGATGCAAAGAGGAATTACAATGAGGTCCATGGACGGACTAGGAGGAAGATAGAGCGCACAATAGGTCTCCTGAAGGCTAGATTTTGTTGCCTACATATCTCTGGCGGTTCCCTGGCCTATGGGCCTGAAAAGGTGTGTAGAATGGTGGTGGCCTGCTGCATGAAGCACAACATGGCTGTGAGGAATTCTATTCCCCTCTTGGAGGAGGAGGGTGCTGTATATCCAGACCTGCTTCCTCAGAGAGGGGATGAGAGTGATGGGGATGATGAGGAGGGGGAAGATGTGCATTCCAGGACCCAACTGATACAACTCTACTTCCAGTACCTATGTGGGACTAATTGATGAGATTGCTGTCTGTGCAGCATACTGTCAGTGTGCCTTTTCATTTAGGGGGTTGTTGGGTCAATAGTCATTGCCACTGTGACCAGATCTGCATAGAACAGGTAACATTATAGTATAATAGTTCGACACATCTGTAGGCACAGCAACATGTTATGTGTGTGGTGTAATTCCTGCTATTCAGATAATAATAAATGATTTATAATACAGTTGCATCCATACTTCACTTTGTTTAAACATAATGACGGGGAGATTGTAATAGGTGAACTGGTGTTTTATTTGGTGCAGGGATTACATCGTGCAGTTTACAGTGATGGGAGTGGGCTACTGGTAGTTGTACAATATCGCAACATGGTCGCAACATTTGTTGGCAGTAGTGGTATGTCCATCTATATTTTCAAGTGTTTGTTGTTGTTTTGGAAGACAGTTCTTGTCAGAGTCACTTCTTTGAGGGTGCTTTGGTCTTGGCAGGTGTTCCAGTGCCATATCTGGGCCTGAGAGACCGTTTGGGTGCCTGGTGTTGGCCTGTACGGGTTGAGATGCATGTCTAATGTGTGTCCTGAGATGGTGGAACATATCCAGCTGCTGCTGTTGTTGTCCAGTCTGTAGCTTGGCCTGTAGTAGGGGCTTCCTGGTCTGTGTGGACCTCAGGCTGTGTTGGGACAAGGTGCAGCTGCGCACCTGCTATGGTGGCCATTGTGGCATTGTGCAGTTTCCACTGCTCCAGGTCCTCTTGGTGGTGTGCTACCTGCATCATTTGACTCTGCTCCAGGGTGGATACTATCTGGGCCAATCTGTACTGGGTATGGTGATATGCTCCCAGGACCTCAGAGATCACGTCCCGGGCTGCAGCATCAATCCTGTGTCCTCCCCCCTGGGCCAGTGATGCCCTCCCACTGGGCCTTGCCCTCTGTGCCTGTGTCCCCTGCACAGGTGTGCCGGTACCACTTGTACTGGGGCCATCGTTTTCCTGCCTGTTGGTAGGGGTTGACTGTGGCCTCTGCTCATGTGTTTCACCAGTCTGTGGCCTGGATACACAGGTGTGGGGATGGTTGTCCTAGCTGATGTTGTTGGCTGGGTGGTAGGGGTGTCAGTGGTGTCCTGGGTAGGGCTGCTGGATGATGACAGTCCAGGACTGTGTGAGGGGCCAGGATGATCGTCAATGTCCAGGGTTCCATCCCCAGTGTCCTGGGAGGTGCCTCTGTCTCCCTGCGGGACACTGCCACTCCTTGTCCTGTCCGTCAGGGGGTCATGGGAGGTGTGGCCTGTTGGGGGGAATGGACATGTCTGTTACAATTGCACGATCGGATGGTGTGCACAGGACTGGGCTGTTTTGTGCAGGTTTTCACACTTTTGGGCCATGCAGGGTGCCTTTGTGAGGTTTGCATTGCATTTTGCTTTGGATGTTGGGGTGCCTTGTAGGTGGTGTAGTCCCTTTGTGATTCCTGGCAGGGGTAGGTGGCTGTGCCCAGGGACAGGGATGTGGGCCTCTTTATGGGTTTGTGGGCATGCAGGGTGACTGGATGTAGTGATTGTGGCCTGGGTGGGGTAGTGGTCCTGGTGACTGTAGGAGGGGTGGGGTAGTGCATGCATTACAGGTGTGATGGATATGGGGTAAATGTAGATGACTTACCCGAGTCCATTCCTCCAGTGAGTCCCTCAGGGTGCAGGATGTCCAGTACCTTTTCCTCCCAGTCAGTGTAGTCGGGTGGTATTGGTGGAGGTCCTCCCCCAATCTTCTGGACTGCAATGTTGTGCCAGAATGCCATGGACCTGACCTTCCCACACAGGTCGTTCCATCTCCTACGAATGTCGTCCCTGGATGGTGGATGGTGTCCCACTGCATTGACCTTGTTGACTATTGTCTGCCGTAGCTCCTTCTTCCTGGCGATTGGTGTGTGCTGGACCTGTGCCCTGAATAATTGTGGCTCGACCTTTAGTATCTCATCCACCATGGTCCTTAGCTCCCTTTCTGTGAAGTGTGGGTGTTTGGGGGGTGCCATGGTGTGTGTTGTGAATGGTGTCCTGTGTGGATCTAGGTAAGGGTGCTCTTGTGTGATTGGGTGTATGAGTCATGTGATGTGGCGTTCAGGGTCTGCCTGTAGTATTGTCCATCTGGCTTCTTCTATTGGTGATGCAAAGGATTGTGGGGTGTGTCTGTGGGTGTTTTACAGTGCTGTAAATGTGTGTCCGGTGTGTGGGTTTCAAACTTGCCAATGTATGCATTTCTTACTGTTGGGTCCACTTGCCGCCCGTGGGCGGTCTGTACTGCCAATAGTCGTTCGGCTTCCACTGACCGCCGCAGGGATTTGTACTTCATTACTTGGAGGGCAGGGTGTTTATGTGCTCGGCGGTGGCGACGTGGGAGGTCCAGCATTTCCACCACCATGGTCCTGGCGGTGCCTGGTGGCAGGGAGATTTTTGTCGGTTTCTGACTTTTGCATAATTATATGGGGGGTTTCTGTTCACCGCCAATGGTGGTCTTCTGTTCGCCGTCACCACAGCGGTCGACGGTGTTTACCGCTGTGTTCACAATGAGGGCCCTAGCCTCCCAATGTATGCTTTTGTTGCACCTGTCTTTCCCACTTTGAGAGTCCTTCCAGAGGTCCAAAAAGTGAATGGAGGCATGGATCTGTAAACTTTGCACTTGTATAGTACACTACTCACCCATTGGGGTCTCAAGGGGCTGTACGCTTACCGCTGTGGAACCCCTCCTGTGTTTTCCATGTGAGGCACCCACTCCTGGGCAACCCCCAGGGTGAAGCCAGGCATTCAAGCACTATCAGAGATGTTATGGAAATTAAGCAAGCTATTGCCCAGAGTGGGACCCATTAATTATATTAGGCACTGAGGTAAGAATTACCTGGTCCAAAGGAATTGAGCCCAAGACCCACCAAGGTGGGAACTGAACCCAGGTCCTAGGCCAGATGTCTGCATTAGGGTCTGTTACGTTAACCATTGTGCCACACTTATCTTCCATCTGATGGGCTCTTTCTTAACCCTGATGTCTTCTTTGAAGTAGAAGAAGTTTCTAGAGGTTTCTCTTTGAAGTGGTTGGAATTTCCTGACTCCTTTACCCTGGCTCCAAGTTAGCTGCAAGGGTAATAAAGTGGTGACAAGTCCTTTGTGTGAAATGAGATAACAACCTATTAAGTTGGAAGTGGGGTTGTGCCCGGCACCCCTCACCCCCATCCTGCCAGCAAATGACCCATTCAGAAACATCTAATCCCACTATTGTGTCTGTCTGGGAGAGATTCACAAAGTCCACCTGACATTTACACCCAGTCACGCGGCCTAGGACAAGCTGCAGGCACCAAATAATAAAGACCAGGAAAATGCCAAGTTTTCAAAGGTGGCATTTTCAAAATTGGAAATTAACATTCAACTCTACCGTAAGAGAAGTTTTAGTTACAAATTAGTAGATACCAAACAAAACATGTTTACATGATCATAATCAAAATCTAGATTCATTAAATATAACAAAGCAACAAAATGTTATCCTATGAGACAGGTAGACCTCACAGTAGTCATAAATACAATTTCACTGCCAGGACATATAAAACTTAAAAGTACATGTCCAACCTTTTAATTACAATGCACTCTGCCCTATAGGCTACATAGGGCCTACCTCAGGGGTGACATGTGAAATAAAAAGGGTGTTTTAAGCTTGGGAATACATTGCTAAATTGAACTGGCGGTTTCATATTGTATCATACTGCAGTGGCAGGCCTTGGACATGTTTTAAGGGTTTTAAGGGCTACTTAAGTGGGTGGCTCAATAATTGCTGAAGTTCCACTAGTAGCATTAACATTACAGTCCCTTGGTAAATGGTATACCACTCTACAAGGGACTTTTTAAACCGAACTTACCTGCTGCACCATTTCAGGAGGGAAGCCTCTGTGGTTCCAGTAGGGTTTGGACTGTGCATCCTCTCAATGGCTCACCTTAGGTCAGCTAATGCGAGGGGGCAGTTGTCCCTCACTCATCACAGAATGGGATAAGGACAATGAGACTGCGGACTCCTCTCAACTCTATTATGAGGTGTCACTTAGAGAGACTAAGGCCCAAATTCATACTGTTTTAGCCCTGCATTTGCATCATTTTTTGATGCAAAAACAGCACAAACTTACAAAATACAGATGTATTTTGTAAGTTTGCACTGATTTTACGTCAAAAAAACAATGCAAATGCGGCGATAAAAAGGTATAAATATGGGCCTAAGGGCTTCACTATGGGGCTGGTGGTCACAGGACCACTAGTCTCGCGGTGGCCGTCAAACCGCCACAGCTGTGGCGGTCTGACCACCACATTATGAGTTTGGTGGGCGGACCTGCCTAAAGACCACCATCCCTGCCAGGATCAAAGATCCCAACAAGCTCATGAAGATCCTGATTGTAATCAGCCAGGCATCACTGAAATCAGTGCCGCCCTGCTGATTACAACCTTGTTCTCCACCAGACTTTTCATGGTGGTTTCCCCACTATGAAAAGGCTGGCAGAAAACAAGTGCAGGGGCCCCCCTGCCCAGCACCATCGGAATGCGTACTGTTTGCTTTGCCGACAGTGTGTATTCTGAGGGTTCTGGTCAGCCACCTCTGTGATATGAGACAGCATTTGGCTTCCTTAAAGGAGCCAAGTGCTATCTTGTAGCACTGTTCCTGCCAGTCAGACCAGCAGGAAAGCTCTATTTCAAGGTTTCCACCAGTCAGCCAGGTCAGGCTGGCCGAAACCTTGAAATAGGGCAGAGGGGACACCACCGCCATGGTGATGGCGTCCTCCCTGTGCATTTGGCAGTCCCACTTTGGGACCTCTAAACTCGCAATGAACCCCTATTACTGAAACACCCAGGTCCGCGGCTAAGAGTGATGGTCCCCCTCATGATGAGGGGGAAGTCCATGAGGTGCTCTGCCTGGCTGAAAAGGTCATGTCCATCAGGCTGGGACACCACCAGCCTAGCAAAGTTCAGCTCAGGCAGCAGTGCATTTAACGCATGTATCGCGCCTGGCTGTTAGACCTGAACAAGAAGAGTGTCTGTCAGGCTGACCTTTGCTGTGTCTGACAGACATGCTTCACATCGGAAACATGTTTTGGAATTGGGGACCCTCCACCCTTAGTGTTGAGCTGCTGCTGCGAAAAACAAGCAAGGGGGAAATCTGTCAAAAACAGGGGGTTTTGTGATAGGAGCTAGATCAGCTTTGAGTATGAGATCTGAAGAAGTTAAATGTAATTGCAACAAAAGTAGGCTTCACTAAGCAAAAGTACTTTCGATCTACATAAATAGAGCACCTGTTTCTGTTATGGGGCGGCTTGCATTGAGGTGCAGCAAAAGGTCTCAAAACGTCAACATTGCTGCACTTATGCAGAAATAGCCCTAAATGGTTTGCATTGCTCCTACCAAATACGACGTTAGGGAAGTTCACAAAAATGCAAATTGTAGGAGGCTGGCCTGGCTTGTAGTGGGTACCAATGGTAGTTACACCTTATGCCAGGTCCAGTTATTCCTTATTAGTAGAGTGTAGTAGTGTTCTAGCAGCTTAGGCTAATAGAGGTAGCTATAGCAGAGCAGCCAAGGCTGAACTAGAAGACATGCAAAGCTCATGCACTACCACTCATATCATATAGGTACTATATCATACGAAAGACAATACTCATAGTTACTCAAAATAAAAGTACTTTATTTTAGTGACAATGGGCCAAAAATATCTCAGAGGATATACTCCCTTAGGAGGTAAGTAAAATACACAAAATATACACAACTAACCAAATCAGGTAAGTAAAACAGTCAGAAAATAGTGCAAACACTGTACAATACAATTTGATGCAAAAGGCCTAGGGGCAAACCAAACCATATACTAAGAAAGTGGAATGCGAACCACAAATGGACCCCTGGGCTAGTGTAGTGTGTAGAGGGTCACTGGGAGTGTAAGAAAACACTAAGGGTGTAAAGGAGACCCCACCCCAAGACCCTGAAAAGTAGGAGTAAAGTACTACTATTTCCCCAGAAACACACTAAAGTCGTGATAAAGGATTTTGCAAGGACCACAACGGACTGCAAAACACTGAAAATGGATTCCTGGACCTGAAGACCTGTGAAGGAAGGGGACCAAGTCCAAGAGTCGCTAAAGTGTCCAGAGGGGGCAGGAGCCCACTAAACCCCGGATGAAGGTGCAAAATTCTTGCCTCTGGTTGGAAGAAGCTACAGGTTTTCAACAACGAAAGGAGGTAGGGAGTTCTTCTTCATGCAGAAGATGTCCCATGGCGTACTGGAGGATGCAGAGTTGTTTCCTTGGCAAAATACCACAAACAAGCCTTGCTAGCTGCAAGAGTCACAGTTTGAGAAAAAGGGTGCTGCCCGGGCCCAGGAAGGACGAGGATGTCGCCACTTGGGAGAGGAGACAGAGGTGGCCCTCAGCAAAGTAGAGAGCCCACACACAGGAAGGAAGCACCCACAGAAGTCCTTGAACACAGGTTCAAGAAGTCTGAACACGGCAGTCATCTCAACGCTGTAAAGAGAGGTCCCACGACACCGGAGATCAACTCAGGGAGCTGAGCATCGCAGGACAGAGTGCTGGGGACCTAGGCTCAGCTGTGCATGCAGGATTTCTTGGAAATATGCACAGAAGCTCTAGCAGCTGCAGACCACGTGGTGCACAGGATTACTGTCTGGGGAGGGGAGACAAGGACTTACCTCCTCCAAATTTGGACAGTTGGACCACTGCTCAATCTGGGTCACTTGGGTCCACCACCTGTGTTCCAGGGGCCACGCTCGTCAGGATGAGAGGGGACCCAGGGTATGGGTGAAGCTGAAGTTTGGTGCCTGCTGGAGCAGGGGGAAGATTCAGTTGACCCACAGGAGATTTTTTCATGGCTTCCAGTGCAGAGTGAAGGCAGGCAGCCCCCAGAGCATGCACCACGAGGAAACAGTTGAGAAAGCTGGCAGGGTTAGGTGTTACAATGTCGCAGGTAGTCTTCTGGCTACTTTGTTGCAGTTTTGCAGGCGTCCTGGAGCAGTCAGCGGTCAATCGTTGGCAGAGTTCAAAGAGAGAAGTGCAGAGGAACCCTGATGAATTCTTGCAAGTCGTAATCTGAGGAAAAACCCACTGGAGAGACAATAAATAGCCCTCAGAGGAGGATTGGCTACCTAGTCAGGTATGCACCTATCAGGAGGGGTCTCTGACGTCACCTGCTGGCACTGGCCACTCAAAGGCCTCCAGAGTGCCCTCACACCTCTGGAAACAAGATGGCAGAAGTCTGAGACACACTGGAGGAGCTCTGGGCACCACCCCTGGGGTGGTGATGGACAGGGGAGTGGTCACTCCCCTTTCCTTTGTCCAGTTTCACACCAGAGAAGGGACTGGGGGTTCCCTAAACCGGTGTAGACTGGCTTATGCAAGGTGGGCACCATCTGTGCCCTTCAAAGCATTTCCAGAGGCTGGGAGAGGCTACCAGTCCCCAACATTTAACACCTATTTCCAAAGAGAGAGGGTGTAACATCCTGCTCTCAGAGGAAATGCTTTGTCCTGCCTTCCTGGGACTGGGCTGCCCAGACCCCAGGAGGGCAGAACCCTGTCTGTGGGTTGGCAGCAACCGTAGCTGCCGAGAAAACCCCGGAGATCTGGTTTGGCAGTACTGGGGTCCATAGTGGAGCCCCCAGGATGCATGGAATTGACTCCCCAATGCCATATTTGGAATGGGGGGACAGTTTTGTGATCTTAGACATGTTGCATGGCCATATTCGGAGTTACCATTGTGAAGCTACATATAGGTACTGACCTATATGTAGTGCACGTGTGTAATGGTGTCCCGCACTCACAAAGTCCGAGAAAATGGCCCGGAACTATGTGGGGGCACCTTTGCTCGTGCAAGGGTGCCCTCACACTTAGTAACTTTCAACCTAGCCTTCAGCAAGTGAAGGTTAGACACATAGGTGACTTATAAGTTACTTAAGTGCAGTGAAAATGGCTGTGAAATAACGTGCGTTATTTCACTCAGGCTGCAAAGGCAGTCCTGTGTAAAGGTTTGTCTGAGCACCCTATGGGTGGCAAAAGAAATGCTGCAGCCCATATGGACATCCTGGAACACCAATGCCCTGGGTACCTATGTACCATATACTAGGGAAGTATAAGGGTGTTCCAGTATGCCAATTGAAATTGGTAAATGTAGTCACTAGCCTATAGTGACAAATTTAAAGGCAATTAGAGCATGAGCACTGAGGTTCTGATTAGCAGAGCCTCAGTGACACAGTTAGGCACTACACAGGTATACACATTCAGGCCACAAACTATGAGCACTGGGGTCCTGGCTAGTAGGATCCCAGTGAGACAGGAAAAAACATGCTGACATACATGTAAAATTGGGGGTAACATGCCAAGAAAGATGGTACTTTCCTTCACAAATTATTTTAAAAAATATATCTCAGACGTCTCATGCTTTGCTGCATGGAGAAGTTACTTATCAGGCGGTTAACTGATAGAGAGAACCTTAAGTTACATACTTTTTATGTTTTTGAGAGAACGCAAAGTCCACATTTTCCCACAAAAGAAGTCCACGGAGCTATCTTGCTAAAATAGCTTTTGACATTGCCACCCAAGGACAAACTGCCTTCTTGTCCTCAGATCTGTAGTTTTAAGTGAACATTTTTTTCACATAAAACGTTTGACAGACTTGATGTTTGAAGCAAGCACTTTTGAAATATGTCACATTCTTTTCTGACATATCTCTACGCTCGTTTCAGGCCGAGGTCAGTTCATAAGGGGCGTGGGCCACAGGGAGCGCTCGTCATGTTGAGCATCTGGCGCTGCGCCATCGAAATCTGCCGCTGCCAATCCTAAAGGCTTGTACAGAAGAGAAGACAAGATGAACCCTTATCGGAATATGTTATTTGGTGGCAGTACATACCATGCATGACCCACCGCTTCGTCAGTCAAGCTTTCCCTCTTTCACCTGGAATGAGCTAGTACAGTACATATAGTTACTCAAAGCAGCAACCTAACACCATATGCATTTTCGTCCAAGTGGCAATAAAAAGCTCAACTCAGTTTGAGGACTCCGCATTCTTTTTATGCAACCCATTTTAATCATGCATTTGCAATCGAGTTGAAAGCTGCAGATACAATAGTCTCGCGAATACATCTCAATGAGAAATGTATACACAATGGCAACAATATGAAACGCACACTGAATGAAGGTCTGCTCAAGGATGGTTTTGTAAAAGAAAAAAGGGTGTGTGGGTTGAGGCCTTGGAAGGCTTTGATTGCCTCGCTCGGTGAACCAGGTCAGCACGATGGCTGTGCACTGCGAGCTGCGCGTTCACGTGCGGACCGGTATGGATAGGACAACCCCCCTCGCTTCAATGCCTAGAAATCTTTCCAAAACAAAACGTATTGTGGGACTACGTTTTTTATTATCCGAAACCTTTTTAAAACCGCAATGCCATCGCGATGCTTTTAAGTCAGGAAACAACGAAACTCCTATTAGGAAACCTAAAGGTAAAAACACTAGTATATCGTCTTCACACATATTGTACACATTTCTAAGGGAAAAGAATATGCTTTGATGTTCCGAGAAATTCCATCTTTTCAATATTGCAAATAATCTACTAAAAAGAGTTCAATTTCTTAACTGACTCTAATCTTGCAATACCAACTCCCTCGATTTGTCCGACAAACAGACCTCCAGTGCCCTACTGCCATTTATGAGTTTCTAGAAATATTGATTTTTGTATGTCTGTTTTCAAAGAAGGAAGATTGAAAAGAATCAATAACGCTCATGAAAGAACACAGCAGTATTGAGATGGGACGACTCCCACCATTGTCTAGGTCACCAGTCATATGCTAGGTTTTAAAGGCCCAGAAATACATAACATAAACATAACATAACATGTGTATTTGTAAAGCGCACGTTCACCCGCAGGCATCTTGGCGCTGAATAACAGATGTTTATTGTTTATTGTTTATTGTTTATTGTTACCCAACTCAATGGTACTCATACATAAGTAAGGTTGGATAGAACAGAAGAAACTAATTGTGTGGGACTGCTGGGGGGTCACCCAATCAATATGACAGACATGCTGGAAGTCAGACTGTGAATGGGAAGAGGGAAAGGATAGGAGAGAGGGAGGTTTAGAAAGGGAGGAAGGGACGGAAGGCAGGGAGTGTGGAAAAAATAACATAGGCAGGGTGAGAATTATATAAGTGCACGAGAGAGGGATGGAGAGAGAAGCAGGAAAGAAATACTACATGAAATAAGGAAAACAAGAACCCCAGAAAGAATGAGAGGTGGAAAGGTGGTTGAAAGTAAAGTCCTTATGAAGGCAGGGAGAATGGAAAGTTTGAAGGAAGGTAGATTGAAAAGGCAGAAAGGAAAGGAGGAAGGAAGGGATAGGGAGAAATGAAGAGAAGAGAAAAGTTAGAAAAAAATAAATAAGATGAATTAATGGAGGTATAAGAGAAGGAACCGTATTAAAGACAATCACCAGCAGTAGGCATTTTACCAAAATGCACCATTACACTTGGCCGGCTGTTACCCAGGTTCCTGACGCCACATACTTTTTAAAACTGACTTCACTGAAAGCATTAGTCGAAAGACCATTCTCGTTGCTATACAAAACAGGCCCCCCTTTAGTGTTTGTTATTTACCTAATTTAAATGAATTTGGCACAGGCCTTGTCTTATTTTTAGAACGACAGTCTTTTGTTTTATTACACCTCAATTTTTGTGGGATCTTTACGCGCATACGAAGTAAGCCAAAGTCATGGTGACAGAAAACAAAGAAAATATTGTCACTTTCAGAATATAAATCCTGAGCTGGAAACTGTTCATTTCTCTAAAAACAAATAGATCACCATTTTCCGGGCAAAAACACCGAATCAAATGTGATATGTTTCCCGTGAAACAAAAAATATTATGTCTTACAGTATATGGATCACAGATTGGAACAGGTGCATTGCCTAATGAAATATACAAATCACCTGTTGAATATGATTTGACATTTCACAATTTGAAAATATATCCTGCAAAATCTGGACGTTCATACACCTAATTATAAAGCCGCAACTCTTGGGGTGAATACACTTTCTGTCAATAAGGAAATAGCTACCGAATTCAATTGAAATGGACAATGCAATTCACTCACAAGCTACAAATGAACACTCAGGTTGAACCTCAGCAAAAAATGATAATATCAAAGGACGTTACTCCATTGCAATGGTTTGTGTACAGCCTCTCATTTCAAATTTTGCTACAGGCGGATCTGCTAGCACACGACTAAGTAGCTGATTCCTGACAGCCAGTATGTCCTCCCAACTGTGAGAGCGGGTTGCAAAATGCAGTGTGAAAAGCCTCTAGGTAACAATAGTAATAGTCGGATCCTTCATCGCTTCCACATATCAAATCAGGAATCTAGTTGACAAGAAGGGTAACTCACTCAGTGAGGGGTCCCTTTCTGAAAGAAGCCGTGGACACATATCTTCAAGGAAATCTCATTCATCAGTAATAGGACGCACCAAATTATGTGTGTACCTAAGGTGAAGAGACTCACACTCGATCTGAAAAACATGTACATGATTGGAAATTATCCCCCCATATTATGTAGATGGGCCCAATAATTCCTAGCTAAGTTTAGTCAATACAAGGGAGCACATATGAACCACTGAAACATGAGAGTGTGTACTGTATCGTAAAACAACGAAGTTCTAATTACAGAGGGTACAGTAACATATTTTAGAAAGCCTTTGTGGTTGTGAATTTTATTGGTATGTTTGTAAACTTTTATGTCTATGCTCTTTTGTTTCCCAGGGTTCTGTGTCGTCATCAGTGTTCAAAGTCCCATTCTGTTTGTGTTAGTTGGTGTGTGCTCATAGTATACTAAAGGACCAGGCTGAAACAATAAGCATTAATGTGCCACAAAGATGCTTGTGGTAGAGACTGGTGCTTGGTCCCTCCATCATGTGACCTACAGAGCAAAGGTCAATTTCAGTCATAAGGCCTGATTTAGAGTTTGGTAGAAAAGGTAATGGCATACCTTCTCTTCCAAACTGAGGTTCCACCCCCTCATATGGAGTTGGGCAGAACGTAAGTATGTCAGCAAAAGAGACTACTCTGACTCTGCCGCTGACATTATACAGCCCATCAGAGGTTTTGGCAATTGTTCACCCACACTATTTACAGGGGAGGCACATATGGCCAGTTTTTACTTTTACACACCATCATCCAAAATGTGGCAGTAAGTGAAAGTAAACTTATTTTAATACCCCCGTTGCCATGGGAGAAAACCCCCATGATGAGGCAGTCACTGTAAATTTTTCCCAAAAGAAAATCAAGCTTTAAAAAAAAAAAAAAAAAAAGAAAGAAAAAAACAATATTCAAAGTGTGCTCTAGAGCACCAGAATGCTGACTGACCCACACAGTACACTTTCACTGCATTGACAGGAACCACCACATGTTGTGTGCATTGCTAAACATAACTGTCAAATTTCAGTGGTTTAAGAGTTTCAGCAAGGACCTGCCATTGCCAACCAAACCACGCTTGGTACAGCCTTTGGCTCTTTGTTGTGGAGGCCAGCTGAAGGTCCTTGTCCAACTCGCCACAGTTACCCAAAACCACTGCGTACAACCTGCCATGTAATCATTCTGCACTGTCTCCAGACTTTGGCCAAGACCTGAGCCCAACCACCTCTTCTGTGTGCAGAGGGTTGTGGTTGCTAGACTTGCCTGGCTTTGCCGCAGACTTAATTTGCTAGCTGCCAGATTTCCAGCAGATGAATTGACCACTGTCTGTTAGTAGTGAAAGAAACAAATTACCCTTCCATTTCCCCCTCCAAAGAATGTGCTCAAAACATGACATAAACAACAGTAAGCTAAACCTGGTGGCATGTCAAAAAGTAACTGACTAAGCCAGCAGACTTGCAAGTGTTGTGTAAATCCCTCTATAGAGTCAAAAGATATAACCAAATAAAAAAATGCCTTTTCAAAATGACATCTAGCTGAAACAATACTACCCATTGGCAACTACCAATGCATCTATCTATCTATCTATCTATCTATCTATCTATCTATCTATCTATCTATCTATCTATCTATCTATCTATCTATCTATCTATCTATCTATCTATCTATCTATCTATCTATCTATCTATCTATCTATCTACATACATATATTCACTGAAAAAACAAAGGTTAAAGAGACATTATAGTTAGGTGAAAATGTTGGTTACAACATACCATTGTAAGCAAACAAATCAACTGCATTTCATCAGTTATAGTTATCTCAAGTAACTATAACTCATGCCCTAAAGTAACTATAACTCTTGTCCCCCACCATGCAGAGTCCTTTCATCAATGAGGTAATTTTAGATGTTGCATCCTTGGGCACCCTATCCCTTGGGCCAAATGTATTTTTGGCTTAGGGTAGGGGGACTTGCGACCCCCTTACCTGAGCCTCTCAAGGGCTCAGTCGACCTCATCCCCTAGGCCAGTTTAAAAAAAAATCTTTTTAAATGGGAGGCTGTAGGTTGTAGGAGGCTGGCCTGGTTTGTAGTGGGTACCAAAGGTACTTACACCTTATATCAGGTCCATTTATCCCTTATTAGTAAAAAGTAGCCAGTGTCTAGAAGCCAGGCTCTCTAGGGGTAGTGTGGGCGAGCAGCTAATGCCTAACAGGAGTCACGCAAAGCTCATGTAATACCACTGTAGTCACACAATACTTACCACATGAAAGAGAATACTCAGTGTTATAAAAATAAAGGTACTTTATTTTGGTGACACAAATGCCAAAAATACTTTAGAGACTAAACTCCCTTAGGAGGTAAGTAATATACACAGTATATACACTAGAATGCAGTAATAGCTGTAGAAACAGTTAGAAAACATTGCAAATAATGAAAATCACAATAGATAGCAGTGGGCCGAGGGGGAACACAAACCATATACTAAAATAGTTGAATGCAAAAGTCGGTTTCCCACCTAGGCAAGTGTAGTGTATAAAGGGGCCCAGGGAGTGCAAGAAAATAGCAAAGGTAAGAAATAGAACGCACACTAGAGCCTAGGAAAGCAGGAGTAAATCACAGAAAGTTTCCAAGAACACCCAAAAACATGTGATTGCTAAAACCAGAAGAGACTGCAAGACACCAACAAATGATTCCTGGACCTGAAGACCTGTGGAAGAAGGGGCTAAGTCCAAGGAGAACTGAAGAGTCCAAGGAGAATAGGAGCCCCTGCTAACCCGGATGAAGGTGCAAAAGAAGAACCACTAGTGAAGAAAAACAGTCAGTACTGCACCCAAGAAGATGGATGTGGCCTTCTGGTTGGTGTAGTTGATGTCCGATGCCGGATGGATGATTGCAGTCTGGTTTGCATCACTGGATTCGGCCAACAAGCCTTGGCATATGCACAGCTTGCGGTTAGCCGAAAATGGTAATGCCCGGGACCAGGAGGGACCTGGTGGCCTCTACCCGGTAGAGGGAGACGAAGGGGGCTCTCAGAAACTCAGAGAGCCCTCAGAAGACCAGGCAGCATGCACAGAAGTCCCGCAGCATGGGGACAAAGAAGGTACAAATGAAGGCCCATGCAGCACTACACAAAGGATCCCACACTGCCAGAGACCCACTGAGGAAGCTGGGCATCACAGGAAGGAGTGCTCGGGCCAGAGCTGTGCTGTGCACAAAGAATTTTGTGGAAAGTCGCACACAAGCCTTCTCAAATGCAAAACACACAGTGCAAGGGGGTACTGTTTTGAGTGGAGAGGCAAGCTCTTCCCTCGAGCAAAGATGGACAGCTGGAACACAGGACCGTCAGGACCACTTCAGTCCACCACTAGTGTAGCTGGATCCACGCACTTTGTCAGAAGAGGAGACCCACACCACAGGTCGTCACTGCAGAGGGGTGCCTGCTGAAGCAGGGAAGTGACTCCTTCACTCAAGGGAGATTCCTTTGTTCTTCTGGTGCAGGCTGAAGACACGCAGTTCTTGGGGGATGCATGACCTGGAAACAGTTGCAGTTGCTGGCAGGAGCTGAAGATACAATGTTGCAGAAGTCATCTTTGCTTCTTTGTTGCAGTTTGTAGAATTCCTGGAGGGACCAGATGCAGTTTCATCAGTAGAAGGTGAAGTAAAGGATGCAGAGGATTCCTGCTGGAGTCCTGCAATCCAAACATGAGGAAACACCCAGTGGAGAGACCCTAAATAGCCCTGAAAGGGGATTGGTCAGCTACACAGGTAAGCACCTATCAGGGGAGAGCTCTGACGTCACCTGCTGGCACTGGCCACTCAGATGCTCCCAGAGTGCCACACCATCTTGGAATCCAAGATGGTAAAACCCAGGGACACTCTGGAGGAGCTCTGGGCACAACCCCTGGGGTGTTGATGACCAGGGTAGTGGTCACCCCCCTTTCCTTTGTCCAGTTTCATACCAGAGCAGGGACTGGGGGTGTCCCTGAACCAGTGTAGACTGGATTATGCAGGGAGGGAACCATCTGTGCTCTTTAAAGCATTTCCAGAGGCTACCTCTCCCATGCTGGTAACACCTATTTCCAAAGGGGGAGGGTGTAACATCCTTCTCCCAAAGGAAATGCTTTGCTCTACCTTCCTGGGCTCGAGCAGCTTGAGCAACAGGAGGGCTGAAACCTGTCTGTGAGGTGGCAGCAGCTGGGGCTGCCTGGAAAACCTCAAAAGGCTGGTATGTCAGTACTGGGGGTCCACTGTGGAGCCCCCAGAGTGCCTGGAATTATAAAACCAATGCTAGAATCAGCATTAGGGTATAATTCCAAGATGCTAGACACCTTACATGCCCATATTCGGAGTTACCATTGTGCAGCTGGAACTAGGTTTCGAACTATGTCCAGTGCATGTGTAAAAGGTAGTCCCCGTACTCACAAATTCTGGGAAAATGGTCCTGGACAATGGGGAGGCACCTCTGCTAGTGCAGGGGTGCCCTCACACACAGGTACTTTGCACCTAGCCTTCTGGGTTGGAAGACCTGACATATAGGTGACTTAGAAGTGACCTGGTGCAGTGTAAATGTCAGTGAAAGGGTGCATGCACCATTTCACACAGGATGCAATGGCAGTCCTGCAGAAGCCTTTGCATGGGCTCCCTATGGGTGGCAAAAGTAATTCTGCAGCCCATAGGGAGCCCCTGGAAACCCAATTCCCTGGTACCTAAGTACCATATACCAGGGACTCATAAGGGGTGACCAGTAGGCCAATTTGGAATGAAATACTGGGTTACCAGTATGCAGTGACAAAATTGAGAGAAGAGAGAGCATAAGCACTGGGGTCCTGGTTAGCAGGATCCCAGTGACACAGTCAAATACACTGACACAAGGCAGACATTGGGGGTAACATGCCAAAAAGAGGGTACTTTCCTACATAGGTCCCCCTCCCCAAGTCACGTAAGGGCTCCTGCGACCCCATCACCCTGGGCAGGGGGCATGCATTCTCCATTTAAGCCTCTTAAGGGCCCAGGGGCCTCATCCCATGGGACTGTTTCCTGTTTGTGGGGAGGGGGTGTGGGTTCCCTCTCCCTGAGCCTGCTATGGACCCTAGGGATCTTACCCTTCAGGCCCGAAACATTTATGGGGTGGAAATGTGCATGAACTCCCCCTCCCTAACTGTCCATTGACCCTGGGGTTATCAGCCCCCTAGGACACTGCATTTCAATGTCTCAAAGTGTGCAGGCAGGGAGAACTTAAACTCCCTGCTCACAATCTAGCACTCTAGACAAGTTTGCTCACTCCAGGAGGGAGCAGAAACAAAGCTGCTCCCACCTAGCAGGAGTAAACCACTACACTCCTGCCAAAACATAAAATGTGCAGGCTGAGAAGAAATCAGGGACTGCGGAGGTCCTGGGGATCCCACATGGCCCCACACCCCAGGATTGCCGGGGGAGTCCTGGGTAGGCACAGGAGCATACACAGCAATATTTAAATGTGCTGCAGCCAAGGGTATGGGGTCCTTGGGACCTCTAAAAGTCTCAGGAAGGGGGCCACCATGCAACTACCCATTAGAAATTAATGCGCCACTGGAGGATGGTGTCCCTGGGGCTACTTAAATGTTAACTTACATAATTGATTACATCACTGATGATATCTCAAATTACATCATTGAAGGCATCATTAATAATATCATCAACCAATCATTATAAGAGTGTCCTCTAGGGTTGGTGGGTTTGAAGAAATTCAACATGCTACACCTGTGTCTAATTTGCTATTACCAATCAAGTGATAATGGACATTACCTTTGACCACATGGTTTACCCATGGCTATCTGTCAATATACCCACATTTGGTATATATTGCTCTTTGTTTACTGGTTTCGTGGGGGTTTGCAATGTAAATCAGTTCATTGTGTTATGTTTAAAGAGATCATATCCCGTGGTTACAAGTTTTCTTTTTTATGGCTGTTTGGAAAACTTTCCAGGGATACCTCTTGAGTTAAACCATTTAACTATATAAATTTTACCATAGTACTCAAGAGTGCTAAAATTCCTCTTCATCTATATTACTTTTCTGTACAGTATATATAGGGCGTTAAGATGACAACTCCTTGTTTGGAGTATGCTATTGTCAGCCGTAGGCATTTCATTTAGCAATGTGCATAATCATCCTTAACCTTCCATGGTTTCCATTAGTTGATAGATTAAGTAGGCCATTTTCTTGGTTTACTCTGCGGCTGAAGTCCCCCATCCGGCTGGCATTTAGGGATGTTCTATTAGGAGCTTTTCTCCTCCTGGGTAGAGGCACAGCTGTGTACATTGCCAAGATTTGTAGAGTAGCTACTTAGGCAGGTCCCAATACTTTTGTCAGACATTATCACCTTCAGAATGTTTTGCATGTTCATAAGAATTTTGGGCTGAGGGATTTGGGCTCTGCCTTGCCCTGAATTTCATTTGGTCATAAAACACCTTGGGGCATACAGGGAGTGCAGAATTATTAGGCAAGTTGTATTTTTGAGGATTAATTTTATTATTGAACAACAACCATGTTCTCAATGAACCCAAAAAACTCATTAATATCAAAGCTGAATATTTTTGGAAGTAGTTTTTAGTTTGTTTTTAGTTTTAGCTATGTTAGGGGGATATCTGTGTGTGCAGGTGACCATTACTGTGCATAATTATTAGGCAACTTAACAAAAACAAATATATACCCATTTCAATTATTTATTATTACCAGTGAAACCAATATAACATCTCAACATTCACAAATATACATTTCTGACATTCAAAAACAAAACAAAAACAAATCAGTGACCAATATAGCCACCTTTCTTTGCAAGGACACTCAAAAGCCTGCCATCCATGGATTCTGTCAGTGTTTTGATCTGTTCACCATCAACATTGCGTGCAGCAGCAACCACAGCCTCCCAGACACTGTTCAGAGAGGTGTACTGTTTTCCCTCCTTGTAAATCTCACATTTGATGATGGACCACAGGTTCTCAATGGGGTTCAGATCAGGTGAACAAGGAGGCCATGTCATTAGATTTCCTTCTTTTATACCCTTTCTTGCCAGCCACGCTGTGGAGTACTTGGACGCGTGTGATGGAGCATTGTCCTGCATGAAAATCATGTTTTTCTTGAAGGATGCAGACTTCTTCCTGTACCACTGCTTGAAGAAGGTGTCTTCCAGGAACTGGCAGTAGGACTGGGAGTTGAGCTTGACTCCATCCTCAACCCGAAAAGGCCCCACAAGCTCATCTTTGATGATACCAGCCCAAACCAGTACTCCACCTCCACCTTGCTGGCGTCTGAGTCTGACTGGAGCTCTCTGCCCTTTACCAATCCAGCCACGGGCCCATCCATCTGGCCCATCAAGACTCACTCTCATTTCATCAGTCCATAAAACCTTATAAAAATCAGTCTTGAGATATTTCTTGGCCCAGTCTTGACGTTTCAGCTTGTGTGTCTTGTTCAGTGGTGGTCGTCTTTCAGCCTTTCTTACCTTGGCCATGTCTCTGAGTATTGCACACCTTGTGCTTTTGGGCACTCCAGTGATGTTGCAGCTCTGAAATATGGCCAAACTGGTGGCAAGTGGCATCGTGGCAGCTGCACGCTTGACTTTTCTCAGTTCATGGGCAGTTATTTTGCGCCTTGGTTTTTCCACACGCTTCTTGCGACCCTGTTGACTATTTTGAATGAAACGCTTGATTGTTCGATGATCACGCTTCAGAAGCTTTGCAATTTTAAGAGTGCTGCATCCCTCTGCAAGATATCTCACTATTTTTGACTTTTCTGAGCCTGTCAAGTCCTTCTTTTGACCCATTTTGCCAAAGGAAAGGAAGTTGCCTAATAATTATGCACACCTGATATAGGGTGTTGATGTCATTAGACCACACCCCTTCTCATTACAGAGATGCTCATCACCTAATATGCGTAATTGGTAGTAGGCTTTCGAGCCTATACAGCTTGGAGTAAGACAACATGCATAAAGAGGATGATGTGGTCAAAATACTCATTTGCCTAATAATTCTGCACTCCCTGTATTTATACTCCGTTTGCGCCGAATTTGCGTTCGACGCAAAACTAACTCCATATTTATACTTTGGCGTTAGACCCGTCTAGCGCCAAAGTTCATGGAGTTAGCGTCATTTTTTTGCGTGAACACCTTCCTTGCGTTAATGATATGCAAGGTAGGCGTTCCCGTCTTAAAAAATGACTCCGATGCATATGCGTCGTATTTATACTCCCAGGCAAAAATGACGCCCGGGAGTGGGCGGGTCTAAAAAACCCGCATTAGCGCCGGATTTTAGCACCTGGGTCAGGGGAGGCGTTAAGGGACCTGTGGGCTCAGAATGAGCCCAGAGGTGCCCTCTCCTGCCCCCAGGGACACCCCCTGCCACCCTTGCCCACCCCAGGAGGACACCCAAGGATGGAGGGACCCACCCCAGGGACATTAAGGTAAGTTCAGGTAAGTATTTAAAAAAAAAAACATTGTGGCATAGGGGGGCCTGATTTGTGCCCCCCTACATGCCACTATGCCCAATGACCATGCCCAGGGGACAGAAGTCCCCTGGGCATGGCCATTGGGCAAGGGGGCATGACTCCTGTCTTTGCTAAGACAGGAGTCATTTCAATGGGGGTTGGGAGTCGTAAAAAAATGGCGCAAATCTGGTTGAGGCGATTTTTTTGCCTCAGCCTGACTTGCACCATTTGTGGACGCCCATACTCCATTTTCCCCCTACGCCGGCGCTGCCTGGTGTACGTCATTTTTTTTAATGCACACCAGACAGCGCCGGCGGCTAACGCCGGCTAACGTCATTCAATAAATACGGCGCCCGCATGGCGCTTCAGAATGGCGTTAGCCGGCGCTAATTTTTTTGGCGCAAAACTGCGTTGGCGCAGTTTTGCGTCAAAAAGTATAAATATGGCCCCTTGTCTTAGCAGCATTTTGGTTTGGGTATGTCTAATGTTGTTTACTGAGGAAATATAAAGGTCTTGTGGGGACTGCTGAGTAATGAGTGGGACAGGGACATAAGGATGTAGAGGTAACAGTTCATTGCTTACAGAGGATCTTCATTTCTCTAAGTCCTGTTTATCCCTGTCCCGTTAATTACATCCCTCCTGCCCTCCCAGATGTCAAGACCTTCAGTCGTTTTGAGGGAGTTTGGTATTCCAGAAGGAATTCTGGGCAAGTTGTACCCTTATAGGCATTGGCCTATGGGGGAGGGACACTTTTTTCAAGTATTTCCTGTTCTATTTTTTTCTGTCTGAGGAGGTGGATTCACCTCATGAGTAATGAATGGGATGGGAACAAATAGGACCAGGAGTAATAAAGATTACCTGTAAGTAATTGAACTATTCACATATTCAGGCACTATTTAAATAGAAACTAGAAGAAAATTATATATTTTGCGTTCAAGTTTTAGCAATGATTCTAACTTATGCCCCAGCCCTCCAAATACTGTTGGCTTTTCTGATCCCAGGTAATTGTTGCCCTAAGAAAAGTGTTTTCTGTCTGCTGTGGGCTGTGTTATGCTGTGAAGTTCAGTTGGCTTTTACCTTCCATGGATGATGTTTTGTGGTTAATTAGATGCACACTTCAGCCTTGTAACTGCCCAAATCCCTAAGTATGTTCCACCCAAGGGTAGCTCCTGTCGTCTCTGTGTGCTTTTTTTTCATAGTATATTATATGGTTAGAACTGTACACACGCAGAATGCAATAGATGGTAGGTATTGGCTTGTGCAACCACCTCTATCCTCATGATTTCTTCACCCACCCACATGTAAGCATAGCTAAACACTTTTTTATGACACAGTATCAGCTATATTCATACACTGAAACACTTCAAACATAGACCAGACTGCACTCACACACTTCTGTTCGTTAGTTAGAATTTAATGTTTGAGAAGCTTATCCCTCACTCGTCTTCTATTCAAGTTTACCAGAGACACACCAAAAAAATGTAATAAATGCATAACTCTAGTCCTGCTGCATAACATCATAATATTCCCCGTATATACTGCTCAACAAAAGCTCTGTTTCATCTCTGGCACTCCCAAAAGTAGTGTCCTACTGCTCCACAAAGGTACTTTGGTGCCCATTAGAGTATGAAGCACTGTATAAATACAACTACAGTACAATACTGCATACTTAAAACCTACAAAATGCTAAGAAATAAATGCAAAACATGCAGTTATCAGTGTGTTAAACACTGATTTCACATTAGGCTTTATTTTGAGGTGGGGAGTTCAGGAAATGTTAAATATGTTACACATTCAATACCTCACACCAGGGTTGCATCAATTACAATATGCACTCATTAACACCCAAATTCTACATAACTGGGAACCATAGGTTCAACCTCCAAATCTGTTTTTCTGCTGCCATCATGATGGTATTCAAAAGGGTACATAGCATAGAATATATTAGTTTTAGTATGTGGTCACCAAGCTCACCTCGTTTGCCCATTTTTCAGCCTGATGTACCTTTATAGCCTCTTATAGCCTAGATAGTTTATATCCAGTCAGAATTCTACAATCTTTATCTGCTGTTGTTACATCTGCTTTTATCTTCATCCTTAACACCAGTTTTTATCTGGCATTTTCATTAGAGGATAGAACAAAGGGGGTCATCAAACTACTTTTGAAGAAGTCAAACTTGAATCACAGAGCAGAGGTCATTATGGACACGGCGGTCGAAACCGCTGTGTTCATGCTGGCGATCAAAACATGGGTCCCCGCCAGCCGTATAATGAACATTCCTAGGGGCTGACGGACGAAACATTGTTTTCGCCTTCTGGCCCACAGGAATGCCTGGCCGGGACATTGACATACATGTGGAGCCGCCGCCAATGCCTCTGTGTGGCGGGTGCAGCTGCACCCGTTGTGCAGATCACTGGCCGAAAATAGGGCAGTGAGCTGCCCGATGGGGCACTGCACAGGGACCCCTGCCCTGCCCATGCCAAGTGCATTGGCAGTGCAGGGGCCCCCAGGGGTGCCCTGGGGCACCCCTTCGCCGGCCTTTCCCTGGCAGGGAAACTCGCCAGGGAAAGGCCGGAGGCTGAGGAATCATTATCCGAGGGGAAGCACTGCTGCCCTGTCGGATAATGATTCCGACCGCCGCCAGGCTGCCTGATGGAGGCAGCCTGGGGGTGAGTGAGGGCTGCCGATGGCGGCCCTCATGGTGTTGTTTATGTGGCAGTGTGGCCACACCGCCAAGTTCGCAATGACCACCTATATGTGCAAAGCAAAGTAAAGGCTCATCTTTCTGCTGCCAGGAGTCAGTAAAGTTGATGAGATGTTGTGGATCACCAGCTTTTTAAATAACCTGAAGAGCACCAGATACTAGATGCTGGACGGATGAGGTTTAGGGCTGATTTAGCCACTAAGGCTGCCCCTATAGCATAATAAATTACTTCAGGCAAGATACCATTGATGGCATTTCCACCTGCCTCATCCTACATCTTGCCACACCCTGCTTCATTGACCTATATCAATGCCTGTCTCATGCTGAAATCAGGTCTGTCAATCCAGTAATCTCAATTTTCTCTGACAAGCACATATGTGCAGCCTCAAACATGCACATCTCCCTATGAACAGACTGCAAAACATACTTTTGATCATTCCATCAGAAAAAAATGAATTTCTGAAATTGAAAATAAAATATTTCATGTGCATTTAGTCATTTAGTAGAAAGCATTTTTGAAGAATTGACAAAACGTGTGGCAGTCTTGACTTGACTTTGTGAAAACTAGTTCTAGGGTGATTTTTATTGAACGCTACAAAAACTATTTAAATTGTTATACCACTCATTGACCTTTTTAAAGATCTCTATCACTAGCCTATAAATATAGTCAAAATTCACTTAAACGTTTGTTGTAATTGAATCTGATTTGGCCAATATGTTTAAAAAGCACATTTTTTCACTCTATTTTCTTGTATTGGCTTTAAGGATAGCTTCACCCCATTGTTTGAAATGCTAGTTGTGCCAGATTTGGTTGACCTTTTAGACCCCACCGAAGTTTGAATCTACCCAGACCCTTATGTAACTTTTCTCAATGTTCGAATTCCATTCTTTATCCTTTTATTGTCTCAAGCCTTTTCCAATGTGATTGGCCCTTGGCCCGGTACCTTTGACTGGGTGCTTGATAATATATTTCCCATCATTTACCCCAGATCTCTCAGAACCTTGTAAATTGGCCAAGTATGATTCTTTTTGTAGTACTTGATTGTTGACATCTCAGATGTTTTAACTCTTTAGTCATCAGTTCATTAAACTAATCTATGGAGTCATATGTCATTGAGAGTATAGTGCAAAAATTGGATTGAGACCACCCTAGTAATTTGCATCACTTTTGATCTCCATGTTAGTGAAAGTGTCAATTCATTTGCATTGCTCATTTCTGGGAAATGAAATAAATACTAAGTATCATTTTCAAAACGTAGATCATGTGCTGCACAAAGACCTTCAATGTTCCCTGCTGACCATGCATTTTCAAGTTCCTAAGTAATGAGGAAATAATTTGTGTGGTGAATGAGGTTATGTGCTTTCAGCAGGTTTAGTTTGTGGGCAAATAGGAACAAGTCTATTTTTGTTTGTATATAAAGTGAAGACTAGGCCCAAAAATATAAACTTAATTGTAATACCTCCTCCTTTTCCTCAGAAGAGTGTTGTCCGATAAATTAATGATTGTTGTGATATTGTTTTCTGAGACCCTGATTCCCACACTCATTCTTGTTCTGTCTCAATCCTCTTTTTGTCCACCTTTTCCCCACATTCTTTTCAGCTTTTATTACTTCTGTGTCATGCCTCTACATTTTGATGTGTTCACCCATTTGTGCTTTGATCTATGCTTTCCACATCTGAGATCACTTTAGAACAGGAATCAGTTGCAACTTTTTCTTGGAGTTTTACATTCTTGTCTCCTTGCATAGCATCTCTGTTTGAAGCAAATCTTTTAGCAGACCTAAGGACTCTACCACTATTATAATCCCATTTGTTTCTTAAAAATGTTTGCAACTTGTGTTGCTTAATGTCAGTTTGAATTTTGTACAGTCGCTTTTGCATATATATATTTTTTAAAAAGGCCTCAAAAGCATTTTAGTGCTTATCATTCCTCTATTTATTTTTTCTCAAGCTTCTCAATCTACTTCACAGCTGCTTTGTACTCTACCCACACCTATTTCATTAATATTTCTAACATAGTCTTCAAACAGTCTGCATGAATGCCCATTGCTCAAGCATCTTTCAGTTTGGATTATCCTGTTAGGACTGTATATATTTTAAGTCGCCAAGAATTCTTTCCAGGTTCAAGCAATTTTGTAGAGCTGTTGCTACCCACCACTTTTTAAGTTCTCTTTTATGCAATCATTCACATTGTTTAAATTTTTGATTAAAAGTGGTGCTATGAATGCTCCAAGCTGTGTTTGCTCACATATCTGTTTTTGTGGAACAAGTTTTATTTAACAGCAGTGTTACTTCCACTTTCCTTCTACTGCTTCTGTCTGATACCTTTCTGCCAATTCCAAATATAATAATGTCGCTGCAAAACAAATGGCCATGTGTTCTTGGCGGCTCCCTTCCTCTGCCCACAGAACCGATTCATTCCTCCTCCACTAAAAAAGACACTCTTACAATCATTGCTGCATGCTATTTATAGTGCAGAAATCAGCAAGCGGGCCTGATGCGTTTCAGCTCGGTACATATTCTTGATCATTGTGGGAGCAATCCTACATCTCTTCATTTTTTTTCTTCTCCTTCCATAGTTATTAGCTATTCAAATTAAGCCAGTGGCTAGTAGGTAGTAATACCTAGGAACTAGTTTCCATAGAAAAATCATTAATTGACTTGCCTATATTTTTGGCAGATTTGATGAATCTTCACAACATTTTCCAAAATAAAGTGTGCCAGAGAACCTAGCTGTGCATGGGAAGTTTTGGGGTGATCCGTCAAGCGGAGTCCAAGAAAAAGGTAGGGGTCATAGGAGTTTTGAACACAACTGAAGCCCAAAAAACTTGATGGAATTACACCAAATTTGGCAGAAAGGTAGCTTTCGGTGCACACATTACGCTTTATGTAATATGGTGCAGATCCATTCAGTAGTTTAAGAGAAATTAAAGGAAAACCAAATTTGTATATCTAGAGGCAGGTAGACTTTCCAAATCCTCCTGATCTCATGCATAGATTTAATAGGCTGCTAATACTTTAACCAGGAATTGTTGGCAGACAATTTGGGAACCGGGTTCAGCCAAGTCCATGAAAAAAGATAAAATAATAGAAAATGGGCCAGGGTAAGGACACCCTGCCCCCTTAGCTCTGGTGCAGGTGTACCTGGCAAAAAATTATTAACACAAAAAATCACCAAAAATCGTGGCAGATCCACGACTCAGGCGAAAATTAATATAAAAAAACCCATGCCTGTTTTATAAAAAAGCCCCGGGGGGGCCAGGTCCGGGGCGCATTATTTATTAAGAAGAGGGGGACCCAAAGGGCTCCCCCTCCTGAGGCTCTGGGGGACCACCATGTCCCGGGAGCTAATTCACAGTAATGGGGGGCCGCACAAGCTCCCCTTAACCCTGGTGACCACCAACTCCCTGGGCTAAATCACAGTTATGGGGGGGCGAGTGTGCCCCCTGCACCCCAGGGACCACCACCTCCCGGGCCTAAATTACAGTTAGAAGGGAATGCGCGGGCCCCTGGGACCACCAACTCCACTGAGCCAAATGCTTTTACAATAGTAGAAGGAGGCCGCATAGCCCCTCTGAAGGAGCTAGTAAAGGCCCAGGGGAATGCCACACCCAGGTATGGCTCCTGCTGTGTGCCGGGGTGATCCCTCACAGGATATAGCTGTTTGCTCTGACTTGGCGGGAGCATTGACAGCCAAATAAGAGCAAACACTCTGGTTCCAGTGGGCGAGAGCTGTCAAAGTGCTCTTGCCCACTGGAAGCAGAGGTTCCATCTCTTTCCCTGCCTGCATGTTTAGCATCTACATGTGGGCAAGAGCGGTGCCTGCTCCCACAGGCGGCAGGGAGCTGGCTGGGACTGCAGGGACCTTCAGGCTTTCCCTGCAGTCCCAAAGGGAGCTGAAAGAGGCAAGATAAAGGTGGGAGACAAGCATAAAATAGCAAGATAAAGGTGAGAAAAGAGCAGAAATAGGGAGAATAAATGTCAGCAATGAGCAGAAAGAGGCATGAAAAAGGTGAGAATCGAGCAGAAAGAGGCAGATTAAAGAGCAGAAAGAGCCAGAATAAAGGTCAGCAATGAGCACAAAGAGGCAAAATAATGGTCAGCTAAGAGTAGAAAGACGCAAAATAAAGGGGAGAAACAAGCAGAATGAGGCAGAATAAAGACCAGAAAGAGGCAGAATAAGGTTAGCAAAGAGCAAAAAGAGGCAAGATAAAGGTGAGAAACAAGCAGAAAGAGGCAGAATAGACGTTAGCAAAGAGCAGAAAGAGGCAAAATAAAGGTGAGAAACGAGCAGAAAGAGGCAAGATAAAGGTCAGCAATGAGCAGAAAGAGGCAAATTAAAGGTGAGAAACAAGCAGAAAGAGGCAAAATAAAGGTCAGCAAAGAGCAGAAAGATCCAAAATAAAGGTGAGAAAAAAGCAGAAAGCGGTAAGGCCGTGTGTGCAGCGGTGGTTGGATTAACATACTGTAATATAAAAAAAAAAAATAGAACTTAACTGAAAAAAACAAAAGTTACAATGACGTTATAGTTAGGAAATATAGGTGGTCATTACAACCCTGGCGGACGGTGTTAAAGCAGCGGTAAGATCGCCAACAGGCCGGCGGTTAAAATTTTGGAATTATGACCGTGGCGGAAACTGCCAACAAAGACAGCCACTTTAACACTCCGACCGCCACAGCGGTACAGACAAGCAGCGCGGCGGTCACCGCCAACAGACAGGCGGAAGACAATGTACCGCCCATAGTATCACTACCCGCCATTCCGCCACCTTTTCCGGGGCGGATTCTCCGTGGATAAAAACACGGCGGAAACAGTTTCTGCAATGGGAAAACACTCACCTGAACACATCCCACGAGGAAGGAGGACTCCATGGAGTCGGAACTCCAAATCCTACCGGCCCTTGTATTCCTACTCATCTACGAAGACCAACGCCAGCGCAGGCGACGACAACGGTGAGTACTGCACCTATGCCATAGGGGAGGGGGGAGGCAAAAGTTAGGGGGACACACACGCAACACCCCCACCCCCACACCACCCTCGCATATTACAACCCACACACCAAAGCATTCACAAAAATCACATCAACAACCCACAACCGCCCCGGAAGAAAGCAAAGACAAAACAAAATCAGTCCAAACATTGTAATGTATCAATATACATGTCTCAAAAATATACAGATATATTAGCAAACCATACTAAAGTATATACATTCCGAGAAGTAGTGCAGATATGCACATATAAATGTCCATGCACCACTAGTCCAAAAATGCATGGGCGAGGCCCACAAAAGATACCTGTCCACAAACGGAGAGAACACTGCTGGGGCATCAGATAGAAATACTACAGGCACCTCAGGGGGAAGGGAAGGGGGGGCACCTCAGCCGGAGGAGTGCAAAGTCAGATTCACGACGGGGCTCCATGCCCACTGTTCCATCCTGGGGAGTGCAAAGCCACAGTTTCACAAGTCTCTACAGTGGGTGGGTTGCCCACTGTACCATCCTGAGGAGTGCAAAGTCACAGTCTCTCAAGTCTCTACAGTGGGTGGGTTGCCCACTATTCCATCCTGGGGAGTGCAAAGCCACAGTTTCCAAAGTAGATAACAGCCTCCACTGGTTCTGGAGGGGGACTGGTGCCCAGACTGGATTAGTCTCCCCGTGGAAGTTCCTGTACCGTCCCTGTCCCACCCGCACATGGGATAACGATGCTTGATGTGGCGGACATTTCATTCTTCTCCGGTGCATGCCCTGTTCAGCGGTGCTTTGCCATGGCGGTGTCTGGACTCTTCAGCGGTGCTTTGCCATGGCAGTGTCTGGACTCTTCAGCGGTGCTTTGCCATGGCGGTGTCTGGACTGTTCAGCGGTGCTTTGCCATGGCGGTCTCTGGACTCTTCAGCTGTGCTTTGCCATGGCGGTGTCTGGACTGTTCAGCGGTCCTTTGCCATGGCGGTGTCTGGACTCTTCAGCGGTGCTTTGCCATGGCGGTCTCTGGACTCTTCAGAGGTGCTTTGCCATGGCGGTGTCTGGACTGTTCAGCGGTGCTTTGCCATGGCGGTGTCTGGACTGTTCAGCGGTGCTTTGCCATGGCGGTCTCTGGACTCTTAAGCGGTGCTTTGCCATGGCGGTGTCTGGACTGTTCAGCGGTGCTTTGCCATGGCGGTCTCTGGACTCTTCAACGGTGCTTTGCCATGGCGGTGTCTGGACTGTTCAGCGGTGCTTTAACATGCCGGTTCTGGACTGGGCATTGGTGTGTGGCATGACATTCTCTGGACTGGGCATTGGTGTGTGGCATGACGTTCCCTCATTGCCCAGCGGGGCTGTGGCAGCCGGGGCGGCGGTGGCGGTGGTCTCCTGACCAGTGACCATACTTGGGCCCTCCTGGGCACTGACTCTGGCGGTGGCGGTGGTCTCCTGACCAGTGACGATACTTGGGCCCTCCTGGGCACTGACTCTGGCGGTGGTCTCCTGACCAGTGACGATACTGGGGCCCTCCTGGGCACTGACTCTGGCGGTGGTCTCCTGACCAGTGACGATGGTACTGGCGGTGGCGTCCCGACCGCCGGGAAGGATGCCGCCCTTCTCCGCCGTGCTGCTCACACTAGGCTGTGCAGACTTCTGGCGCTTCCCCACCTTTGGAGGAGTCACAGCTGACTCTGCAATCCCCCTGGAACCCCTGTGAGTTGTTTTGCCACCAGGAGTCTTCAAAGGGTCCCGTCGGCCACTTTCCAATTTCAGAGCCTGTACAGGGGGTGGGCTGCCAGTGCCTTGGCTCCGGGTCACACTGCCAGTCCTGGTGGCCGGTGCACTCCACACACCTTGAACAGCCACCACTGGTACTGGAGGCTTTTTGGCTGAGGAGCTACGACGGGACTGATGAATTGGAGGGGTGGGGGCAAAAAGGTCAACTTTGCAGAGGGACAGTTTCTGACGAACACTGGGATGGGTAGCTGGAGGGGGTCTGGGAGTGGAGGAAGAGGAGGTGGTTGTAGGAGGTGTCACTTTAGGTGTTTTGGGTGCAGGTGCAGGTACTGGAGGCTCTCATGAGGTGGATGGATGTTGGGTGTGTGGGTGCCCACGTTTGTGTACTTTGGGAGGGGGCGCCACAGACACACTGGGAGAGGACACAGGGGACGTGTAAATGGGAGTGTAGGTGGTGAGTGCAGGTGAGCGGGGTGTGGTGCTGGGTGTTCTGGTGCGAGTCCTGGTGCCAGTAGATGTAGTGCATGCAGGTGTGAGTGTAGACGAGACTGGGAGGGAGGAGGGAGACGACGAGGAGGGGGACACAGTGGAGGCAGTGGATGTTGCTGTGTCTGCACGTGGGTGATGCTTGCATGTGTGCCTGTGGGTTGTGTGGTGCCTATGTTTGCCTGAGCTACTTTTGTGTGTAGAGGTGTGTGCATGCTGGTCTGATGGTGTGCTTGGGATAGGCTGGGGTACAGGGGATTGGGTCTGGGTGGAGGAGGTTGGAGGGGGCAGGCTAGACACAGGGACAATGGCTGCCATCAGTGCTGAGGCCAGAGATTGCAGGGTTCGCTGAAGGGCAGCCTGACCAGAATGAATGCCCTCCAGGAATGCATTACCGTGTTACAACTCCCTTTCTACACCCTGGATGGCATTCACAATGGTAGACTTCCCAACAGTGAGTGACCTGAGTAGGTCAATGGCCTCCTCACGGAGGGCAGCAGGGGTGACTGGGGCAGGGCCTGAGGTGCCTGGGGCGAAGGTGTTTCCCACCCTCCTGGGTGAGCGGGCACGGGGCGAACGCTGAGGGGCTGCTGGGAGGGCGGTGCTGGTAGGGGAGGTGGCGGCTGTACCTGTAGAAGTGGGGTGCAGAGATGGTGCCGCCACCACAAGGGAGCTCCCATCAGAGGACGAGTCCGTGTCGCTGGTTGGTGATCCGGTGGCCGACGTGAAGCTCCCCTCGCCCTCCGTCCCACTGGTGCATTCAGAGTCTGTGGTGTGGCCCTCCAAGGCCACGTGGGATGCAGCTCCCTCGTGCTCCGATGCCACTGTAACTCCGCCTGATGATGCTGATGCACAAAAGAACATGGAGAGCACAAAAAGGGGGGGGGAGACAGAAGAAAGACAGATTGAGTGCATGGCATACCGCGACCGTTGGCGGACACTACAGACACAGCAGCCCCCTGCACTACGCCGTGCTCCTGGCATCTACAGATACAATTCCTGGGATCTGGCCTACATGGCTATGGTGGACCTCTGCACACATGGATGCCACAGGGGCATCTATACCTGTACTTGTCACTCTACTGCGGCGGGGTAGGGAGCCACATCGCCTGCATTACGGAGGGGCCTAGTCTAGCTATGTCTGCCTGGCCTAGGTAAACCCACAGGACTCCTCCCCCACCCAGACCCCTCCACTGCACGCAAAGTCCGCAGAATGATGTTGTACTCACCCCCTTGTGTCTGCTGTGATGCCCTCAAGCGCCCATCCAACTCAGGGTAGGCCACCGCCAGGATCCGGAACATCAGGGGGGTCATGGGGCGACGGGCACCCCTCCCACGCTGGGAGGCCATCCCCAGCTGAGCCTCCACCGCCTTCTTGCTCCAGCGCTGAATGTCCTCCCATTGTTTACGGCAGTGGGTGCCCCGTCTCTAGTGGACCCCCAGGGTACGGACGTCCTTGGTGATGGCACGCCAAATGTCCTTCTTCTGGTGGGCGCTGACCTACATGATATGCACAAAGGAAGAAGAGAAGTCATTAACAACCGCACCGTCAATGTGCGTGGCCCCCCTCCCTACCCTAGCCATATGGCACATTCATTCACATGCATTAATGTTCCCTGAACTCTGCCCCCTTCACTCTTCCAACCAGCCCTCTCCACCCAGGCCTAGCCCATACAACATGCTCCCAGTGTACTTACCTGTTGGTCTGGAGGACTGTAGAGTAGCGTGTACTGGGGAGGACCCCGTCTACCAGTTTCTCCAACTCCTGAGCAGTGAAGGCAGGGGCCCTTTCCCCAGACGCAGCAGCCATTGTCGCTTCCAGACCGAGGTCACAGCAGCACTTGCGGTGTAGTTCCTCTCCTGTCGAAGATCAGGTATCTAGTGATTGAACAGATAGAAAATGGCGGTGACGTCCGTGGCGGTGACGTCCGCGGCGGTGCGTATCATCACCGCCGGCGCACTTCCTCATTGGCTCCTGGGACCCATAGGGTCCAATGTTAACCAATGCAGCATTGAGCCGCGGTCTACGACCGCCTACCGCGACAGTGTGCAACGCCAACGCAGTTACCCCACAATCCCATTGTCCCTGTTTAGAGGTCAGGCAGCCGCCATATCAGGGGCCCACATGGCTCCATTTACTTCTGCGTCACACATAGCTAGGCCTACACTCAACACACATACAAGAAGGGTTATGTGTTTGGTGTCGTGTTCTGTGTAACTGTGGGTACATACCTGGTAAAAAGTTGACTCGATCCTCGCTGTTGTCCTTCCTAGGCGCCGTCAGCTGGGACAATTGAGAAGATGGCAGAATCCTCTGGTGTACCGACCGCTGGTGGACCTGTTGACAATGGAGGAGCGACATTTAATCGTCACATACAAGTTTGACCGTGCCACTATCCAGGAACTATGTACCCAGTTGGAGCCAGACCTGATGTCACCAATCCGCCATCCCACAGGAATCCCCCCTGACGTGCAGGTGCTGTCAGTGCTCCATTTCCTTGCAAGTGGGTCTTTTCAGACAACAGTGACCATGGCATCAGGGATGTCCTAGCCTATGTTTTCCAATGAGCTGTCCAGAGTGTTGTCTGCCCTGCTGAAACACGTAAGGAGATACATCATATTCCCTGAGGTGGAAGATTTGGCTACAGTGAAAGGTGACTTCTATGCCCTTGGACATATCCCCAACGTCATAGGTGCTATTGATGGGACCCATGTGGCTTTTGTCCCCCCCACAGGACTGAACAGGTGTACAGGAACCGGAAGAGTTATCATTCCATGAATGTACAGATGGTCTGTTTGGCAGACCAGTACATCTCTCAGGTAAATGCTATGTTCCCTGGCTCAGTGCATGACGCATACATCCTGCGGAATAGCAGCATCCCTGATGTGATGGGTCAACTCCAGAGGTACCGTGTGTGGCTATTAGGGGACTCTGGTTACCCCAACCTTTCCTGGCTATTGACCCCAGTGAGGAATCCCAGGACCAGGGCAGAGGAATGCTACAGTGAGGCCCATGGGTGGGCTAGGAGGGTGATCGAACGCACCTTCGGCCTCCTGAAGGCCAGGTTCAGGTGCCTCCATATGACAGGTGGTTCCCTATTCTACTCACAGAAGAAGGTGTGCCAGATCATCATCGCCTGCTCGATGCTTCACAATCTTGCTTTGCGATGCCAGGTGCCTTTTCTGCAGGAGGATGGTCCAGATGACGGTGTTGTGGCAGCTGTGGAGCCTGTGGAGCCTGTGGACAGTCATGAGGAAGAAGCTGAGGAAGAAGACAGCAACAACAGGGAGTCAGTCATACAGCAATATTTCCAGTGACACACAGGTGAGAATATTTTCATTTTTAACATTACATTCACTGTCACACGTCTTACTCTATCCAGTGTGTAATTTAATGGGATTATTTGGTAACTGAGTTATTCCTTTCCATTACGGTTTCACAGCTGTGTTTACCAATGTGTGTCATCTGCATGCATCCTTCAAGGACTTGTGATGTGTGACATTGGTATGTTGCCTTAACAACTAAAAAAGCATTTTGACACTGTCATTGATCATACATTTTACAAAATCATAGACTGACTCCAGAATGTTTTGTGGTTCAAGGGTGTTTATTTAAGTGCTCAAAAATGGAGGGGGGTTGTAAAATGGTGATGGGTGATGGTGGAGGAATGTCCATGGCAGAGTCCTGGCTATTGGTCTCACAGGTGCACTGCCCATCTGGGCATAGGAAGTGGAGCTGGGGCGGTGGGGGGACAATCAGGGTGGTCTCATTTGCTGGCAGGTGTCTTGCCATCTTGCTCTGTCCTGTTCCTGGATCTCAGGGACCGCTTGCGTGGTGGTTGTCCGTCTGCAGGGGGTAGGGTGCTGGTGTGGTGGTCCTGTGGCGGGGCATCCTGTCCACTAGCGCCGGCGGAGGTGGTGGGCAGTTCATCGTCCTGGCTAGTGTCAGGGGCCCCTTGGAGTGCCACGGTGTCCCTCAAGGTCTGCTGTATGTCCTTCAGCACCCCTACGATGGTGCCCAAGGCGGAGCTGATGGTCCTGAGCTCCTCCCTGAAGCCCAAATACTGTTCCTCCTGCAGGCGCTGGGTCTCCTGAAACTTGACCAGGACCGTCGCCATCGTCTCCTGGGAGTGGTGGTATGCTCCCATGATTGAGGAGAGGGCCTCGTGGAGAGTGGGTTCCCTGGGCCTGTCCGCCCCCTGTCGCACGGCAGCCCTCCCAGTTCCCCTGTGTTCCTGTGCCTCCGTCCCCTGGACCGTGTGCCCACTACCACTGCCCCAGGTCCCTGTTGTTGTTGGGGTGGTGGGTTAGCCTGGATTCCCTGTAGTGGTGGACACACAGCTGATTGACCTGTCCTGGGTACGGAGGTTTGGGCCCGCTGGGTGGGTGCTGTGCTGGTGTTACCAGAGGGTGGAAGGTCAGTGTTGGGCTGTGCCTGTGCAAGGGGAACCATCAGGCTCCAGTAGGGCAGAGCTGCTATCGTCACTGTGGGCCTCTTCTGTGGGTGGACTGGAGATGTCTGGACCCTCCGGTGTGGTGACGGTCCTTCGTGATCCTGCAGGGGCATAAGAGCATGATTATTGCATGTGTTTGTGTCATGGTGTGCAATGGGTGGGTGAGCGTGTACCCCAGTGCTAGCATTCCTGTGTGGGGGCTTGTGTGATGATGGTTAGGGGGTTGTTCTGGGTATGTGCAGTGAGCATGATTTGGTGAGGGGTGACCATGTTTAGTTGTGTCATGCAGGGCTTGTTGTTGGGATGTGTGGTTTGTGTTCTTAGTACAATAGTGTGGAGTTGGTGTGATAGGGAAGGGTGTGAGGGTGGGGGTGTGTGATAGCATGCAGGTAGAGTGGGGGATCTGATAGTTATGATTTGACTTACCAGTGTCCATTCCTCCACCGACTCCTCCGAGGCCCTCTGGATGCATGATGGTCAAGACTTGCTCCTCCCATGTTGTTAGTTGTGGGGGAGGAGGTGGGGGTCTGCCGCCAGTCCGCTGTACTGCGATGTTGTGCCTGGAGACCGCTGAACGCACCTTCCCAGTAGGTCGTTCCACCTCTTCCTGATTTCTTGGGTGTTGACCCACTGCATTGACCCTGTCGACTATTCTGCGCCATAGCTCCATCTTCCTGACTATGGAGGTGTGCTGCACCTGTGAGCCAAATAGCTGTGGCTCTACCCGTAGGATTTCCTCCACCATGACCCTGAGCTCCTCGTCGGAAACCCGGGGGTGTCTTTGGCGTGACATGGGGTGGTGTGTGTGATGTGTGAGGTGGTGTATGTGCTGATGAGTGTAGTGATGTGTAGTGGTGTGTGGTGTTTTGTGCGTGGATGCTGTGTGGGTGATGGTGTTGTGTGCCTCTGTGTGGTGGTATTGTCTATTCTGTGCTCTCTCTCTGGCCTTCTTTCTGTATTTTTGGTCGTAGGGGTTTGTGGGTGATGTGGGTGTGTGTTTTATATTGTGTTGGGTGTGTGGGAGTGGTGTGTGTATGTGTATCATGTGTGTGTATTTGGAATTGTCCAATGTGGCGGTGTTTTGGAGATGTGTGTGTATTTTGAGCGCGGCGGTGTGTACCGCCAATGGAATACCGTGGTTGAAAGACCACCGCGTGGATTCGTGGGTCGTAATAGCATGGGGGTGTTTCTGTTGGCGTGGAGGTGGAGGTTTTGTTTTTGCCAGTTTAACACTGACCTTTGGTGTGGCGGAGTTGTGTGGGTGTCTGAGTTTCGGCCGATTCCGAGATATGTGTCATAATAGCTGTGGCAGAATTCCGCGGCCGCAGCGGTGTATTGGCGGTCTTCTGCACGGCGGTAAGCGGCTTTTACCGCCAATGTTGTAATCACCCCCATAATTTCAAAAACATAGAAATTTGTGCTTGGCACTTTTATGTACTATTTTCACCTAACTCTTTAAAGTTACATATCCCAGGATGTACTTATTTGATTTCTGTTGTTTTGGTCTTGGCACTCCCAACGATTAAGCTGGCAGGTTGATTTAATGACAGGCAGCAATGCTCAGGCAATATTCATTAGACACCACAACGCGTTTTAACATTTTGGGTGTTATTACAACTTTGGAGGAGGTGTTAATCCGTCCCAAAAGTGACATTAAAGTGACGGATATACCACCAGCCGTATTACGAGTTCCATTGGATATAATGGACTCATAATACGGCTGGTGGTATATCCGTCACTTTACCGTCACGTTTGGGACGGATTAACACCTCCTCCAAAGTTGTAATAACCCCCTTTGTCTTTTTCAAGTGGCTTTAAGTCTGTCTCCATGCTGTTGTTGGTTGCCTGCCTTTTCAGTGCACAGAGGCATTCTGGGATTTATAGTCTCATACCTGGGAACTTTGTCATCCTGTGAGCATTCTCAATTACATAACAGGCAGCACAAGTCACGTTGATGCATTATAAGTGGATGAGTGCAAGTGCACATATCACACTATTGATCTTCATGATGCCAGTAAAAATATTAGCCATTTACATGATTTAAATTCACTGCATTCATACGTTTGTGTGTATAGTTCAATGCCTGTAATGTTCCTCACAGCAATCCAGTCCATGTTTTTCTTAGCCTCTGTGCACAAATAACATTACCATTGAAATGCCAAATCTCCGGACCCTATAATAATTAAAAGGGTTGCATCGGTGTTGTGAAACATAAACTGAAGGCACATACGCTCACCATAATCCTCGATGAGACCATCCTTCCAACTGCAATGTGGTGCAAGGCGCATTGGAAGTTGTGGACCTCCAGTCTGCTTTGTCTTCCATGTATAGTACAAATGCAGGGGATAAGTATCTCCTCGCCAAAAAGGCAGAAAGTTGGAACATTCCTTTCACAAGAACGGGTGCTACCGCTAGAAAATAATTCAGAAGCAATACAGTCTTGAAAGCAGAGCACTCTGGCTGCTGGTGCTGGTGGTAGGGTTAAGACCACAACCCTTATTATATCATCACCAAAGAAAAGAGACACCTCACTCCCAAAGATTAAGCTGGCAGGTTAATTTAATGACAGGCAGCAATGCTCAGGCAATAGACACCACAACGCTTCGGAATATATATATATATATATATATATATATATCTATATATATATACTGGAAGATGCAGGATCACAAGAAAACAACAGCCAGCCAGGGCAAAATTCTGGATCCCAAAAGATACAAAGAGCCACAAGATATATTTTTGTTCTTTAATGAGATTATCTATCTATATATATATATATATATACATATTTGTTTAACTAATGTAGAGTCTTTTCTCCTGTGTTTTCACTGTGCTGATGAAATTTCAGTGTTGCACAAATGCACAAATACTTTACACATTGCCTCTTAAGGTAAGCCTGACTGCTTTATGCCAAGCTGCCAGAGGATGAGCACAAGTTAATTTAGGGTGTGTATCTGGCTTACCCTGCCTAGGATTGTGGTTCCTTCTTGGACAGGGTGCATACCTCTGTCAGCTAGAGACCCAATTTCTAACAAGGTAGAGTAATTGCTAGTGCAGTTTGGAAAAACATTAACCAGATATTGCTGGGCCAGTTGAGCCAGCTACAGCCACAGCAGAGGCCAGGATATCAGACTAAATTAAAAGAATGAACATGTCAAAGAGATGGATTGGTTACACATATTCAATCACTTCATTAAGGTAAACCTAGGGGTGGAAATGTACTTACATGTATTTTTACGGTCATATCTGGAAATAAATCTTCACCTTTTTGCAATTTTGGGTCAGATGTATCAAAGGATTTTACCCATTCTGTGTCTATGGGAAAATGCTTTAGTACATATGACCCTTAATATCTTTCAGATACATGTCCACTTTCCTTTACATGAGGGGGTAGATGTATGTAAAACTCAACATATGGTAATAAATGTATTACTAGTAAATTCACAGGCAGATTATAGGTATATATCCACCAAGGAATCTCTACCTAGGATGTGTTCAATTACAAACTGAAAAAATAGGGAAAAAGACGCTACAGAGGAAACTAATTAAGACCTGACAAACATTACTACTGGTATCAAAGAAATAAGCCTCAGATCCTGTGCTCTGACCTCATTCTCTTGTGCTACAAAATGACGCAGAGCAAGAAAACAATTACAATTGTGACTCATTGTGTTTGTTTATATGGGACTTGCACTGTGTTATGATGTGCCTTTATGTGTGTGCAGACTATTGTAAAAAGTGAAATGTGTTGTGTGTTTTATAATACACTAACAGTTTACATATTTGTATGTTTATAATTTTCTAAGCATTCACCTGTGCTATGTTATACTAAGCTTTTCATGAATGTTCTTCCAAAGTTTTTATTATTTGTGTTATACATTTTTCATTTTTTAACTATTTTTATAATGTGATATATAATGGTGTCTGAAAGGTTTACTGTTATATTACTATGTTTAGGTTTTATAATGTATTGTTTTTTACATTTGATATTGTTATGCATTTGAATGCACATAATATCTAAAATCCTGTGGGCATCTATTTTACTTTATTTCTTTTCTTTAATTGTTTTAGTAGTTGGACTGTGTGTTGGGAGTTTTAGTTTCTACTAATTCTGTGTGATTCCCTTGCACTACCTTGACTGGCCATGTGTGGAGTATGATGTATTTAAAGTCTTGACTGTCCATGATTTGAGCCTGTTTGTGCTGTAGTCCTACAGGTATTTATGACACCCTTTTGTTGGTCTGTTTTCGTATTTCCATTCCCTTCTGTGAGAAAACAGGGCTGATTGCAGAGGCCCCCTAACTTTGTGCCCCCATTTTCCACTTTTTGCTGGAGTTTTCCTGACTCTGATGATGCCCTGGGTACTGCTAACCAGTCCCAGGGCCTGTGCTCTGTGTAAAATCAATATGCACATTAGGCTAATTATAATTGGCTAAGTCAACCTACCTATAAGTCCCTAGTATATGGTAGGGCATGTAGGTTTAGGGACCACTGCATAGGTTGTGCACCCACAGGTGCACTGCTGAGGTGCCCAGTGTCATTTTAAAGGCAGACCGGCCTTGCTGGCTGCTTTTAAATTAAAGTTATGTGCAAATTCGACTTTGGAATTAAAAGTAGTTCCAAAGTCTTAAACTACCTTATCTTTACATATAAGTCAACCCTAAGGTGTGCCCTATGTGCCCCTAGGGTTGGGTGCCATGTAACTATAAGCAGGGGTCTTATAAAAGTAGTTTGATATGCCCTGGTGAGGTAAAAACAGCCAAATTTGTTTTTCCCTCATAGTAGGGAATTGCCTTCATAGGCTAGAATTGGGAGACTTTATTTTAATTTTAAAAGCCCCCTTAAGTAATGGATTCCAAGTGTTTGGCATCAAATTAATTGTTATAATAAATCCCACAACTTCCAGTTGTTGGATTTAATATAACTTGTTCAGGTAAAGAATTTTAAACTTTACCTGAAAAGTTGCCAATTTCTGCCCTGCATTGTTTTTGCTGCTGTGCTCTGATTTGCCAGCCTCTGGCAGCCTGGCCAGGCTGTCTTGATGAGGTGTGAAGTGGCCTGGCTTCACACAAAGAGATGTGCCTGTGGGAGGGAATTTCCCCTCAGCAGATGGTGAGGCAGGAAGGGGGAGGGCTGCCAAACTGGTCTTCAAAGGCAGAGAAGGACATTTGGAGCACCCAGCAACACCCCCACATCCTGCAACCCCAGACAACTAGGTGCCCCCTGGATTAGATTAGGAGAGGGGTGTGTTTATGATTTGTAGCCACACCAGTGGGTGGGCTCAGCCAGATGTAACCTCCAAAAATCAGAATCAGCCATGATGGAGTTTTGAAGAATGTTGCCTCCTGGGATTGATTTTTGCCACACTTCCCAGGAAGTGATCATCACAGGGGGAAGGACCCTGCACCTGATTGGAGAATTAGGACCCCCCTGTTTTTCACCCAGGAGCAAGGATAAAACTGGCACACCTGCACCCACACCTCAGTTCCCTACCATCTCCAACAAGGAAGAACCAAAGGAGAAGAAGGACTGCCCTACTGGACCCCTGGCCTGCACCTGGAACCTGCACTCAGAAGGACTGCAGCAGCTGCACACTTGGGCTTCACCACAAGAAAGACTTTGCCTGGCTTCAACTGGTTCAAGGAGGGACTCCCTGTTTGCTACAAGTGAAAAATTGCTAACCAGAGTCCCCTGCACCAACTCCTGAAGAAATCAACCAGCTGACCACTGCCCAGTGGCCAAAAAGGAGTTTGAGCCAGGTGCATTCTGGGAGATGTAGTCCGCACCCCCAAGGACCATCTCAGACCTTCTGGACCCTTGGGGTGAGCTGTGGACCTCAAAAGAACCTTAAAAGGACATCTGGGAGAAGCCCCAGAAGTTTGGAGAAGTTTGGAGAACTTTTGGAAACAAGCTCCATAGAGGGACCGACCCGCCGCGGCAACTCTAGCTGGCTTGCCTCAACCGCGACCCGGCCTGATTTGCTAGTTCATCCCGGTAAAGAAAATCTCTGAGAAAGAGACTAAGGTGGTCATTACAACCTTGGCGGACGGTGTTAAAGCTGCGGAATTACCGCAAACAGGCCGGCGGACCAAAAAAGGGAATTATGACCCTGGCGGAAACCGCCAACAAAGACAGCCACTTTAACACACCGCACGCCACGGCGGTGCAAACAAGCAGCACGGCGGTCACCGCCAACAGACAGGCGGGAGACAATGTCCCGCCCACAGTATTACAACCTACCAATCCGCCACCTTTTCCGGGGTGGATTCTCCGTGCATAAAAACACGGCGGAAACAGCTTTTGCTATGGGAAAACGCTCACCTGAACACATCCCACGAGGAACAAGGACTCCATGGAGCCGGAACTCCAAATACTACCTGCCCTTGTGTTTCTGCTACTCTACGACCAACAGCTATGTGGGCGCCAAAGACAACGGTGAGTACTGCACCTACGACATAGGGGAGGGGGGAGGCAAAAGTTAGGGGGACACCCTCCAAACACCCCCACCCTCGCATATTACAACATACACACCAATGCATTCACAAAAATCACAGTAACAACCCACAATCCTCCCGGAAGAATGAAAAGACAATGCAAAATTTGGTCAAACATTGTAATGTGGCAATATACATGTCATACAAAAATATACAGATATATATTTGAAAATCAGTCAGAATTATATACAATACGAGAAGTAGTGCAGATATGTACACAACAACGTCCGTGCACCAACAGTCCAAAAAAGCATGGGCGAGGCCCACAAAGGATACCTGACCACAATCGGAGAGAACACTGCCGGGGCATCAGATAGAAATACTACAGGCACCTCAGGGGAAAGGGAAGGGGGGGCACCTCAGCCGGATGACTGCAAAGCCAGATCCACGACGGGGCTCCATGCCCATTGATGTATCCTGGGGAGTGCAAAGCCACAGTCTCTCAAGTCTCTACTGTGGGTGGGGTGCCCACTGTGCCATCCTGGGGAGTGCAAAGCCACAGTCTCTCAAGTCTCTACAGTGGGTGGGTTGCCCACTGTTCCATCCTGGGGAGTGCAAAGCCACAGTCACTCAAGTAGATGCAGGTCTCTAGTGGTACTGGGGGGGACTGGTGCCCAGACTGGATGAGTCTCCCCGTGAAAGTTCCTGTCCTGTCACTGTCCCAGCTGCACATGGGATAAGGATGCCTGATGTGGCAGCCCATTCGTTCCTACCCGGTGCTTGACCTGTTCAGCGGTGCTTTGCCATGGCGGTCTTTGCCCTGTTCAGCAGTGCTTTCCCATGGCGGTCTTTGCCCTGTTCAGCAGTGCTTTGACATGGCGGTCTTTGCCCTGTTCAGCGGTGCTTTGCCATGGCGGTCTTTGCCCTGTTCAGCGGTGCTTTGCCATGGCGGTCTTTGCCCTGTTCAGCAGTGCTTTGCCATGGCGGTCTTTGCCCTGTTCAGCGGTGCTTTGACATGGCGGTCTTTGCCCTGTTCAGCGGTGCTTTGCCATGGCGGTCTTTGCCCTGTTCAGCGGTGCTTTGACATGGCGGTCTTTGCCCTGTTCAACGGTGCTTTGCCATGGCGGTCTTTGCCCTGTTCAACGGTGCTTTGCCATGGCGGTCTTTGCCCTGTTCAGCGGTGCTTTGACATGGCGGTCTTTGCCCTGTTCAACGGTGCTTTGACATGGCGGTTCTGCTACGGACATTGGTGTGTGGCATTACGTTCTCTACACTGGGCATTGCTGTGTGGCATGACGTTCCATCATTGCCCAGTGGGGCTGTGGCAGCTGGGGCCCTCCAGGGCACTGACTCTGGCGGTGGTCTCTGGACCAGTGACGATACTTGGGCCCTCCTGGGCTGTGACTCTGGCGGTGGTCTCCTGACCAGTGACGATACTTGGGCCCTTCTGGGCTGTGACTCTGGCGGTGGTCTCCTGACCAGTGACGATACTTGGGCCCTCCAGGGCACTGACTCTGGCGGTGGTCTCTGGACCAGTGACGATACTTGGGCCCTCCTGGGCTGTGACTCTGGCGGTGGTCTCCTGACCAGTGACGATACTTGGGCCCTCCTGGGCTGTGACTCTGGCGGTGGTCTCCTGACCAGTGACGATACTTGGGCCCTCCTGGGCTGTGACTCTGGCGGTGGTCTCCTGACCAGTGACGATACTTGGGCCCTCCTGGGCTGTGACTCTGGCGGTGGTCCCCTGACCAGTGACGATACTTGGGCCCTCCTGGGCTGTGACTCTGGCGGTGGTCTCCGGACCAGTGATGATACTTGGGCCCTCCTGGGCTGTGACTCTGGCGGTGGTCTCCGGACCAGGGACGATATTTGGGCGCTCCTGGGCTGTGACTCTGGCGGTGGTCTCCTGACCAGTGACGACGGTGCTGGCGGTTGTGTGTCGACCGCCGGAAATGATGGCACACTTCTCCGCTGTGACACTCACAACAGGCTGGGCAGACTTCCTCTGGCCCTTCCCACCTTTGGTGGAGTCACAGCTGACTCTCCAGTCCCCTTGGAACCCATGTCAGTTGTTTTCCCACCAGGAGTCTTAACACGGTCCCGTCGTCCACTCTCCAATTTTAGAGCCTTTACAGGGGGTGGGCTGCCAATGCCTTGGCTCCGGGTCCTACTGCCTGCCCTGGTGGCCGGTGCACTCCACAAACCTTGAACAGGCACCACTGGTATTGGAGGCTTTTTGGCTGAGGCGCTACGACGGGACTGATGAATTGGAGGGGGGGTGGGGGCAAAAAGGTCAACTTTACAGAGGGACAGTTTCTGACGAACACTGGGATGGGTACTTGGTGGGGGTCTGGGAGTGGAGGAAGAGGAGATGGTTGTCGGAGGTGTCACTTTAGGTGTTTTGGGTGCAGGTGCATGTACTGGAGGCTGTCGTGAGGTGGATGGATGTTGGGTGAGTGATTGCCGGCGTTTGTGTACTTTGGGAGGGGGTGTCACAGACACACTGGGAGAGGACACAGGGGACGTGTAAATGGCAGTGGAGGTGGTGAGTGCAGGTGAGCGGCTTGTGGTACTGGGTGTCCTTGTGCGATTCATGGTGCCTGTAGATGTGGTGCATGCAGGTGTGTGTGTAGACAAGACTGGGAGGGAGGAGGGAGAAGAGGAGGAGGGGGACACAGTGGAGGCAGTGGATGTTGCTGTGTCTGTACGTGGGTGAGGCTTGCGTGAGTGCCTGTGGTGTGTGTGGAGCCTATGTTTGCTTGAGCTACTTGGGTGTGTTGACTTTTGTGCATGCTGGTCTGATGGTGTGCTTGGGATGGGCTGGGGTACAGGAGATTGGGTCTGGGTGGAGGAAGTTGGAGGGGGGAGGCTAGAGACAGGGACAATGGCTGCCATCAGTGCTGAGGCCAGAGATTCCAGGGTTCGCTGAAGGACAGCCTGATCAGAATGAATGCCCTTCAGGAATGCATTACCGTGTTGCAACTCTCGTTCTACACCCTGGATGGCATTCACAATGGTAGACTGCCCAACAGGGAGTGACCTGAGGAGGTCAATGGCCTCCTCACTGAGGGCAGCAGGGGTTACTGGGGCAGGGCCTGAGGTGCCTGGGCGAAGGTGATGCCCACCCTCCTGGGTGAACGGGCACGGGGCGAATGCTGACGGGCTGCTGGGAGGGCGGGGCTGGTAGGGGAGGTGGTGGCTGTACCTGTAGAGGTGGGGGGCACAGATGGTGCCGCCACCACAAGGGAGCACCCATCGGCGGACGAGTCCGTGTCGCTGCTTGGTGATCCGGTGGCCGTCGTGAAGCTCCCCTCGCCCTCCGTCCCACTGGTGCATTCAGAGTCTGTGGTGTGGCCCTCCATGGCCATATGGGATGCAGCTCCCTCGTGCTCCGGTGCCACTGTACCTCCGCCTGTTGATGCTGATGTACAAAAGGACAGGGAGAGCAGAAAAAGAGGGGGAGACAGAAGAAAGAGAGTTTTTGTGCATGGATTACCGCAACCGTTGGCAGACAAGACAGACGCAGCAGCCCCCTGCATTACGCCGTGCTCCTGCCCTCTGCACATGCAATTTCTGGGATATGGCCTACATGGCAATGGTGGACATCTGCGCACATGTATGCCACAGGGACAACTGTACCTCGACTTGGCACTCTGCTGAGGTGGGGTAGAGTGCCACATGGCCTACATTGCGGAGGGGCCTTGCCTACCTAACTCGCCCTGGCCTAGGGACACCCACAGCCCACCTCCCCCACCCAGACCCCTCCACTACGCGCAAAGTCAGCAGAATGAGGTTGTACTCACCCCCTTGTGTCTGCTGTGATGCCCTCAAGCGCCCATCCAACTCCGGGTAGGCCACCGCCAGGATCCGGAACATCAGGGGGGTCATGGTGCGACGGGCACCCCCCCTACGTTGGGAGGCCATCCCCAGCTGAGCCTCTGCCGTCTTCTTGCTGCAGCAGCGAATGTCCTCCCATCTCTTACGGCAGTAGGTGCCCCGTCTCTGGTGGGCCCCCAGGGTCCGGACCTCCTTGGCGATGGCACGCCAAATGTCCCTCTTCTGGTGGGCGCTGACCTACATGACATGCACAAGGGAAGAAGAGAAACCATTACCAACTGCACCGTAGATGTAAGTGTCCCCCCTCCCTACCCTTGCCATTTGGCACATGCATTAATGTTCCCTGAACTCTGCCCCCTTCCCTCTTCCAACCAGCCCTCTCCACCCAGGCCTAGCCCATACAACGTGCTCCCTGTGTACTAACCTGTTGGTCTGGAGGACCGTAGAGTAGCGTGTACTGGGGGAGGACCCCGTCTACCAGTTTCTCCAACTCCTATGCAGTAAAGGCAGGGGCCCTTTCCCCAGACGCAGCAGCCATCGTCGCTTCCAGACCGAGGTCACAGCAGCACTTGCAGTGTAGGTCCTCTCCTGTCGAAGGTCAGGTATCTAGTGATTGAACAGATAGAAAATGGCGGTGACGTCCGTGGCGGGGCGCATCATCACCGCCGGCGCACCTGTTCATTGGCTCCTGGGACCCATAGGGTCCAATGTTAACCAATGCAGCATTGCGCCGCGGTCTACGACCATCTACCGCGATGGAGTGCAACACCAGCGCTGTTACCCCACGATCCAATTGTCCCAGTTTAGAGGTCAGGCAGCCGCCATTTCAGGGGCCCACATGGCTTCATTTACTACTGCGTCAATCATAGCTAGGCCTACACTCAACACACATACAGGAAGTGTTTTGTGAGTGGTGTAGTCTTGTGTGTAACTGTGAGTACATACCTGGAGGAATACTGACTGGTTCTTCGCTGTTGTCCTTCGTAGGCACCGTCAGCTGGGACATATGAGAAGATGGCAGTATCCTCCGGTGTACCGACCGCTGGTGGACCTGTTGACAATGGAAGAGAGACATGTCATCGTCACCTACCGGTTTTACCATGCTACAATCCAGGAACTATGTACCCCGTTGGAGCCAGACCTGATGTCACCAATCCGCCATCCGACTGGAATCCCCCCTGACGTGCAGGTGCTGTCAGTGCTCAATTTCCTTGCAAGTGGGTCTTTTCAGACAACAGTGGCCATGGCATCAGGGATGTCCAAGCCTATGTTTTCCAACGTGTTGTCCAGAGTGTTGTCTGCCCTGCTGAAACACGTAAGGAGATACATCATTTTCCCTCAGGTGGAGGATTTGCCTACAGTGAAAGGTGACTTCTATGCGCTTGGACATATCCCCAACGTCATTGGTGCCATTGATGGGACCCATGTAGCTCTGGTCCCCCCCCACAGGAGTGAACAGGTGGACAGGAACAGGAAGAGTTATCATTCCATGAATGTCCAGATGGTCTGTTTGGCAGACCAGTACATCTCGCAGGTAAATGCTATGTTCCCTGTCTCAGTGCATGACGCCTACATCCTGCGGAATAGCAGTATCCCTGATATGATGGGTCAACTCCACAGGCACCATGAATGGCTATTGGGTGACTCTGGTTACCCCAACCTGTCCTGGCTATTGACCCCAGTGAGGAATCCCAGGACCAGGGCAGAGGAACGGTACAATGAGGCCCATGGGCGGACTAGGAGGGTGATCGAACGCAGCTTCAGCCTCCTGAAGGCCAGGTTCAGGTGCCTCCATATGACAGGTGGATCCCTATTCTACTCACCGAAGAAGGTGTGTGACATCATCATCGCCTGCTCCATGCTCCATAATTTGGCATTGCGACGCCAGGTGCCTTTTCTGCGGGAGGATGATCCAGATGACGGTGTTGTAGCAGCTGTGGAGCCTGTGGACAGTGATGAGGATGATGCTGAGGAAGAAGACAACGACAACAGGGAGTCAGTCATACAGCAATATTTCCAGTGAGACACAGGTGAGAACATTTTCATTTTTACCATTACATTAACTTTCACACGTCTAACTCTATCCTGTTTCTCGATTTAAATCACTATTTGGAAACTGAGTTGTACCCTTCCATTACGGTTTCACAGGTGTGGTTACCTACGCGTCAACTGCTTGCATCCTTCAAGTGCTTGTGATGTGTGACATAGGTATGGTAGCCTTACAATGGTAAACCAATGACACTGTCATTGATAATACGTATTTAGTAAATCACAGACTGACTCCAGATTGTTTTGTGTTTCAAGGGTGTTTATTGAAGTGCTCTGAAATGTGAGGGGTTTGTAAAATGGTGAGGGCGGAGGAATGTCCATGGCAGAGTCCAGTCTATTAGTCTCACAGGTGCACTGCCCATCTGGGCATAGGAAGTGGAGCTGGTGCAGTTTAAGTATGGACAGGGTAACAAAGTGGGACAGTAGGAGGACAATCAGGGTGGTCTCATTTCCTGGCGGGGGTCTTGCCATCTTGCTCTGTCCTGTTCTTGGATCTCAGGGCCCGCTTGCGTGGTGTTTGTCCGTCTGCAGGGGGTATGGTGCTGGTGTGTTGGTCCTGTGGCGGGGCGTCCTGTCCACTAGCGCCGGCGGAGGTGGTGGGCAGTTCATCGTCCTGGCTAGTGTCAGGGGCCCCTTGGAGTGCCACGGTGTCCCTCAAGGTCTGCTGTATGTCCTTCAGCACCGCTACGATGGTGGCCAGGGCGGAGCTGATGGTCCTGAGCTCCTCCCTGAACCCCAAATACAGTTCGTCATGCAGGCGCAGGGTCTCCTGCAACTTGTCCAGGACCGTGGCCATCGTCTCCTGGGAGTGGTGGTATGCTCCCATGATGGAGGTGAGGGCCTCGTGGAGAGTGGGTTCCCTTGGCCTGTCCGCCCCCTGTCACACAGCAGCCCTCCCAGTTCCCCTGTGTTCCTGTGCCTCCGTCCCCTGGACCGTGTGCCCACTACCACTGCCCCCAGGTCCCTGTTGTTGTTGGGGTGGTGGGTTATCCTGGGTTCCCTGTAGTGGTGGACACACCGCTGATTGACCTGTCCTGGGTAGGGAGGTTTGGGCCCACTGGGTGGGTGCTGTGCTGGTGTTACCAGAGGGTGGAATGTCGGTGTTGGGCTGTGCCTGTGCAAGGGGAACCGACTGTCCCGAGGCCCACGATGGTCCGGGCTGGTCATCAGGAGCCAGTAGTGCAGAGCTGCTCTCGTCACTGTGGGCCTCTTCTGGGGGTGGAGTGGTGTTGTCTGGACCCTCTGGTATGGTGACAGTCCTTCGTGTTCCTGCAGGGGCATAAGTGCATGATTATTGCATGTGTGTGTGTGTAATGGTGTGCAATGGGTGGGTGTTTGTGTACCCCAGTGCAAGCATTCCTGTGTGTGGGTTTATGTGATGATGGTTGAAGGTGTGTTCTGGGTATGTGTAGTGGGCATGCTTTAGTGAGGGGTGTCCATGCTTAGTTGTGTCATGCAGGGCTTGGTGTTTGGATAGGTGGTTTGTGTTATGGGTAGATTAGTAAGGATTTGGAGTGAAAGGGGAGGGGGTGAGGGTGGGGGTGTGTGATATCATGCAGGTAGGGTGGGGGATATGATAGTTAAGATTTGACTTACCAGTGTTCCATCCTCCACCGACTCCTCCGAGGCCCTCTGGATACATGATGGTCAAGACTTGCTCCTCCCATGTTGTTAGTTGTGGGGGAGGAGATGGGGGTCCGCCGCCAGTCCGCTGTACCACGATGTTGTGGCTGGAAACCGTTGAACGCACCTTCCCCCGTAGGTCGTTCCACCTCATCCTGATGTCTTCCCTATTTCTTGGGTGCTGTCCCACGGCGTTCACCTTGTCCACTATTCTGCGCCATAACTCCATCTTCCTGGCTATTGATGTGTGCTGTACCTGTGCGCCAAATAGCTGTGGCTCTACCCGGATGATTTCCTCCACCATGACCCTGAGCTCCTCCTCGGAGAAGCGGGGGTGTCTTTGGCGTGACATGGGGTGGTGTGTGTGATGTGTGGGGTGGTGTATGTGGTGATGAGTGTGGTGAGTGTAGTGGTGTGTGGTGTTTTGTGCGTGGATGTTGTGTGGGTGATGGTGTTGTGTGCGTCTGTGTGATGGGGTTGTCTATTCTGTGCTCTCTCTCTGGCCTTCGTTCGTGATTTTTTGGTCGTAGGTATTTGTATGTGATGTGGGTGTGTGTTTTATATTGTGTTGTGTGTGTGGGAGTGGTGTGTGTATGTGTATCAGGTGTGAGTATTTGTAATTGTCCAATGTGGTGGAGTTTTGGAGATGTGTGTGTATTTTGAGCGCAGCGGTGTGTACCGCCAATGGAATACCGCGGTTGAAAGACCGCGCGTGGATTCGTGGGTCGTAATAGCATGGGCGTGTTTCTGTTGGCGTGGAGGTGAAGGATTGGTTTCCGCCAGTTTATCACTGACCTTTGGTGTGGCGGTGTTGTGTGGGTGTCTGATTTTCGGCGGATTCAAAGATGTGTGTCATAATAGCTGTGGCTGAATACCGCCGCAGCGGCGGTGTATTGGCGGTCTTCTGAACGGCGGTAAGCGCCTTTTACCGCCAGGGTTGTAATGACCACCTAAGTCCGTAGGTAAAAAGTTGACCGGGACCTCCCAGTCAGCGTATCCGAGGAGGGCTCCAAGGACGTCTGGTCAAGATCCAGGTTTACCCCGGTCGAAGGATTTTCACCTTAAAAAAAACAACTAAGTCCAAAGGTAAAAATCTCCACCATGGATTCCCATGATGCTTATCCGAAGAAGGACTCCAGGATGTCGGATCGGACTGGCAGGTTCGTCCCGCTGAAGAAAATCTTCAGAAAAGAGACTAAGGGGGTCATTACAACATTGGCGGTAAAAGCCGCTTACCGCCGTGCAGAAGACCGCCAAAACACCGCCGCGGCATTCCACGACAGCTATTATGACCCACATCTCGGGATCCGCCGAAATACAGACACCCACACAACTCCGCCACACCAAAGGTCAGTGTTAAACTGGCGAAAACAAACCCTCCACCGTCACGCCAACAGAAATACGCCCACACTATCACGACACACGAATCCACGCGGCGGTCTTTCAACCGCGGTATTCCATTGGCAGTACACACCGCCGCGCTCAAAATACACACACATCTCCAAAACACCGCCACATTGGACAATTCGAAATATAAACACCTGATACACATACACACACCACTCCCACACACACAACACAATATAAAACACACACCCACATCACCCACAACCCCCTACGACCAAAAATACAGAAAGAAGGCCAGATAGACAGAAAGCACAGCAACGGAGAACCCCACCACACAGAGGCACACAACACCATCACCCATACAACATTACACGCACAAAACACCACACACCACTACACATCAACACTTACACCACCTCACACATCACCCACACCACCCCATGTTACGCCAAAGACATCCCCGGTTTACCAAGGAGGAGCTCAGGGTCATGGTGGAGGAAATCCTACTCGTAGAGCCACAGCTATTTGGCTCACAGGTGCAGCACACATCCATAGCCAGGAAGATGGAGCTATGGCAAAGAATAGTCGACAGGGTTAATGCTGTGGGACAGCATCCAAGAAATCGGGAGGACATCAGGAAGAGGTGGAACGACCTACAGGGGAAGGTGCGTTCAGTGTTCTCCAGGCACAACATTGCGGTACAGCGGACTGGCGGTGGACCCCCACCTCCTCCCCCACAACTAACAACATGGGAGGAGCCAGTCTTGACCATCATGCATCCAGAGGGCCTCGGAGGAGTCGGTGGAGGAATGGACACTGGTAAGTCAAATCTCAACTATCATATCCCCCACCCTACCTGCATGATATCACACACCCCCACCCTCACCCCCTCCCCTAACACTCACACTCCTCACTAATGTCCTAATAACACAATCCACTCATCCCAACGCCAAGCCCTGCATGACACAACTAAGAATGGTCACCCCTCACCAAAGCCTGCTCACTGCACATACCCAGAACAATCCCCTAACCATCATCACACAAACCCACACACAGGAATGCTTGCACTGGGGTACACAAACACCCACCCATTGCACACCATTACACACACACATGCAATAATCATGCTCTTATATCCCTGCAGGACCACTAAGGAACATCACCACACCGGAGGGTCCAGACAACTCCACTCCACCCACAGAAGAGGCCCACAGTGACGACAGCAGCTCTGCCCTACTGGATCCTGATGACCAGCCCGGACCATCGTGGGCCTCGGGACAGTCGGTTCCCCTTTCACAGGCACAGCCCAACACTGACTTTCCACCCTCTGGTAACACCAGCACAGCACCCACCCAGCGGGCCCATACCTCCGTCCCCAGGACACGTCAATCAGCGGTGTGTCCACCACTACAGGGAACCCAGGATAACCCACCACCCCAACAACAACAGGGACCTGGGGGCAGTGGTAGTGGGCACACGGTCCTGGGGACGGAGGCATAGGAACACAGGGAAACTGGGAGGGCTGCTGTGCGACAGGGGGCGGACAGGCCAAGGGAACCCACTCCCCACGAGGCCCTCTCCTCCATCATGGGAGCATACCACCACTCCCAGGAGATGATGGCGACGGTCCTGGACAAGTTTCAGGAGACCCAGCGCCTGCAGGAGGAGCAGTATTTGGGGTTCAGGGAGGAGCTCAGAACCATCAGCTCCGCCCTGGGCACCATCGTAGGGGTGCTGAAGGACATACAAAAGACCATGAGGGACACCGTGGCACTCCAAGGGGCCCCTGACACTAGCCAGGACGATGAACTGCCCACCACCTCCGCCGGCGCTAGTGGACAGGACGCCCCCCCACAGGACCACCACACTAGCACCCCACCCCCTGCAGACGGACAACCACCACGCAAGCGGTCCCTGAGATCCAGGAACAGGACAGAGTAAGATGGCAAGACCCCGACCAGGAAATGAGTCCACCCTGATTGTCCTCCCACTGTCCCACTTTGTTACCCTGTCCATACTGAAACTGCCCCAGCTCCAATTCCTGTGCCCATATGGGCAGTGCACCTGTGAGACTAATAGACTGGACTCTGCCATGGACATTCCTCCACCATCCCCCATCACCATATTACTACCCCCCTCCATGTTTGGGCACTTAAATAAACACCCTTGAACCACAAAACAATCTGGAGTCAGTCTGTGATTTGGTAAATATGTATAATCAATGACAGTGTCAAAATGCGTTTCCAATTGTAAAGCCAACATACCTATGTCACACATCACAAGTCCTTGAAGTATGCAAGCAGATGACACACGTTGGTAACCACACCTGTGAAACCGTAATGGAAAGGTACAACTCAGTGACCAAATACTGCTATGAAATAACAAACAGGATAGTGGTAGAAGTGTGAAAGTGAATGTAATGGTAAAAAGAAAACTGTTCTCACCTGTGTGTCACTGGAAATACTGCTGGATGACTGACTCCCTGTTGTCTATGTCTTCTTCATCAGCGTCCTCCTCATCACTGTCTACAGGCTCCACAGCTGCCACAACCCCGTCATCTGGACCATCCTCCTGCAGCAAAGGCACCCGGCGTCGCAAAGCAAGATTGTGAAGCATCGAGCAGGCGATGATGATCTGGCACACCTTCTTCAGTGAGTAGAATAGGGAACCACCTGTCATATGGAGGCACCTGAACCTGGCCTTCAGGAGGCCGAAGGTGCGTTCGATCATCCTCCTAGTCCACCCATGGGCCTCATTGTAGCGTTCCTCTGTCCTGGTCCTGGGATTCCTCACTGGGGTCAATAGCCAGGACAGGTTGGGGTAACCAGAGTCCCCTAATAGACACACACGGTGCCTCTGGAGTTGACCCATCATATAAGGGATGCTGGTATTCCGCAGGATGTAGGCGTCATGCACTGAGCCAGGGAACATAGCATTTACCTGCGAGATGTACTGGTCTGCCAAACAGACCATCTGGACATTCATCGAATGATAACTCTTCCTGTTCCTGTACACCTGTTCACTCATGTGGGGGGGGGGACCAAAGCTACATGGGTCCCATCAATAGCACCTATGATGTTGGGGATATGTCCAAGGGCATAGAAGTCACCTTTAACAGTAGCCAAATCCTCCACCTGAGGGAAAACGATGTAGCTCCTTACGTGTTTCAGCAGGGCAGACAACACTCTGGACAACAGGTTGGAAAACATAGGCTGGGACATCCCTGATGCCATGGCCACTGTAGTCTGAAATGCCCCACTTGCAAGGAAATGGAGCACTGACAGCACCTGCACGTCAGGGGGGATTCCTGTGGGATGGCAGATTGCTGACATCATGTCTGGCTCCAACTGGGTACATAGTTCCTGGATAGTGGCAGGGTCAAACCTGTAGGTGATGATCAAATGTCGCTCCTCCATTGTCAGGTCCACCAGTGGTCGGTACACTGGAGGAATCCGCCATCTACTCAAATGTCCCAGCTGACGGTGCCTAGGAAGGACAACAGCGACCAGAGACTCAACAAAATCCCAGTTATGTACACACAGATACACAGAACACGACACCAAAGACAAGAATCCACCTGTATGTGTGTCGAGTGTAGGCCTAGGTATGTGTGACGCAGTAGTAAATGAAGCCATGTGGGCCCCTGAAAAGGCGGCTGCCTGACCTCTAAACTGGGACAATGGGGTGTGAGGTAACTGCGCTGGCGTTGTACACCGTCGCGGTAGGTGGTCGTAGACCGCGGAGCAATGCTGCATAGATTAACATTGGACCCTATGGGTCCCAGGAACCAATGATGAATTGCGCCGGGGATGATGATACGCACCGCCTTGGACGTCACCGCCGCGGACGTCACCGCCATTTTCTGTCTGTTCAATCACTCGATACCTGATCTTCGACAGGAGAGGACTTACACTGCAAGTGCTGCTGTGACCTCAGTCTGGAAGAGACAATGGCTGCTGCATCTGGGGAAAGGGCCCCTGCCTTCACTGCTCAGGAATTGGAGAAGCTAGTAGACGGGGTCCTCCCCCAGTACACGCTATTCTACGGTCCTCCAAAGCAAGAGGTAAGTACCCAGGGAGTACGTTGTATGGGCTATGCCTGTGTGGAGAGGGCTGGTTGTAAGAGGGAAGGGGGCAGAGTTCAGGGAACATGAATGAGTGCGAATGCATGTGCCACATGGCAAGGGTAGGGATGTGGGCCACTCACTTTGACGGCGCAGTTGGTAATGACTTCTCTTCTTCCCCTGTGCATGTCATGTAGGTCAGCGCCCACCAGAAGAAGGACATTTGGCGTGCCATCACCAAGGACGTACGGACCCTGGGGGTCTACCAGAGACGGGGCACCCACTGCCGTAAAAGATGGGAGGACATTCGCCGCTGGAGCAAGAAGACGGCGGAGGCGCAGCTGGGGATGGCCTCCCAATGTGGGAGGGGTGCCCGTCGCACCATGACCCCCCTGATGTTCCGGATCCTGACGGTGGCCTACCCGGAGTTGGATGGGCGCTTGAGGGCATCACAGCAGACACAAGGGGTTGAGTACACCCTCATTCTGGGGACTTTGCGCGCAGTTAAGGGGTCTGGGTGGGGGAGGAGGGCTGTGGGTTCCCCTAGGCCAGGGCTACTTCCGTAGGCTAGGCCCCTCCGTAATGCATGCCATGTGCCACTCCACCCCACCTCAGTAGAGTGCCAAGTACAGGTATACATGCCCCTGTGGCATCCATGTGTGCAGATGTCCACCATAGCGATGTAGGCCAGATCCCAGGAATAGCAGCTGTAGAGGCCTAGAGCGCGGCATAGTGCAGGGGGCTGCTGTGTCTGTATTGTCCGCCAACGGTAGCGGTAAGCCATGCACTCAACCTCTTTTTCTTCTGTCGTCCCCACCCCTTTCTGTGCTCTCCATGTTCTTTTGTGCATCAGCATCATCAGGCGGAGGTACAGTGGCACCGGAGCACGAGGGAGCTGCATCCCACATGGCCATGGAGGGCCACACCACGGACTCAGAATACACCAGTGGGACGGAGGGCGAGGGGAGCTTCACGTCGGGCACCGGATCACCAAACAGCGACACGGACTCGTCTGCCAATGGGAGATCCCTTGTGGTGGCGGCACCATCTGTGCCCACCACTTCTACAGGTACAGCCACCACCTCCCCTACCAGCACCGCCCTCCCAGCAGCCCCTCAGCGTTCTCCCCGTGCCCGCTCACCCAGGAGGGTGGGCATCACCTCGCCCCAGGCACCTCAGCCCCTGCCCCTGTCACCCCTGCTGCCCTCAGTGAGGAGGCCATAGACCTCCTCAGGTCACTCACTGTTAGGCAGTCTACGATTGTGAATGCCATCCAGGGTATAGAAAGGGAGTTGCAACACTGTAATGCATTCCTGGAGGGCATTCATTCTGGTCAGGCTGTCCTTCATCGAACCCTGCAATCTCTGGCCTCAGCACTGATGGCAGCCATTGTCCCTGTGTCTAGCCTCCCCCCTCCACCTTCCTCCACCAAGACCCAATCCCCTGTACCCCAGCCTATCCCAAGCACACCATCAGACAAGCATGCATACACCTCAACACACAAAAGTAGCTCAGGCAAACATGGGCACCACACATCCCACAGGCACTCACACAAGCATCACACACACATACAGACACAACAACATCCACTGCCTCCACTGTGTCCCCCTCCTCGTCGTCTCCCTCCTCACTCCCAGTCTCGTCTACACTCTCAACTGCATGCAGTACATCTACAGGCACTAGGACTCGCACCAGAACACCCATCACCACACCCCGCTCACCTGCACTCACCACCCCCACTACCATTTACACGTCCCCTGTGTCTTCTCCCAGTGTGTCTGTGACGCCCCCTCCCAAAATACACAAACGCGGGCACCCACACACCCAACATCCATCCACCTCACGACAGCCTCCAGTACCTGCACCTGCACCCAAAACACCTAAAGTGACACCTCCTACAACCACCTCCTCCTCCTCCACTCCCAGACCCCCTCCAGCTACCCATGCCAGTGTTCGTCAGAAACTCTCCCTCAGCAACATTGACCTCTTTTCCCCCCACCCCCACCCCTCCAATTCATCAGTCCCGTCGTAGCGCCTCAGGCAAAAAGACTCCAGTACCAGTGGTGCATGTTCAAGCTGTGTGGATTGCACCGGCCACCAGGGCAGGCAGTGTGACACGGAGCCAAAGCACTGCCAGTCCACCCCCTGTAAAGCATCTCAAGTTGGAAAGTGGCCGACGGGACAGGGTGAAGACTCCTGGCGGAAAAACTGCTCACAAGGGTCCCAGGGGGATTGCAGAGTCAGCTGTGACTCCTCCAAAGGTTGTGAAGTGCCAGAAGAAGTCTGCGCAGTCTGGTAAGAGCAGCACGGCGGAGGAGGGCGCCATCCTCTCCGGCGGACGGGACGCCACCGCCAGCGCCGTCGTCACTGGTCAGGAGACCACCGCTGGAGTCAGTGCCCAGGAGGGCAGGAGTATCGTCACTGGTCAGGAGACCACCGCCGGAGTCAGTGGCCAGGAGGGCCCCGGCAGCCACAGCCCCGCTGGGCAATGAGGGACCGTCATGCCACTCACCAATGCACAGGTCAGAGACCGCCATGCAAAGCACCGCTGAACAGGGCAGAGGACCGCTGAACAGGTCAGAGACCGCCATGGCAAAGCACCACTGAACAGGGCAGAGGACCGCTGAACAGGTCAGAGACCGCCATGGCAAAGCACCGCTGAACAAGGAACTCACCGCCATGGTGAAGACCGCTGAACATGGCAAAGCACCGCTGAACAGGACAGACCACCGCTGAAGAATGAAAACACCGCCACATCAAGCATCGTTATCCCATGTACAGCTGGGACAGTGACGGAACAGGAAGCGTCACGGGGAGCCCGATGCAGTGTGGGCACCATTCCCCCTCCAGAACCAGTGGAGACATGCATCCACTCCGTCTGTCCTTGACAGGATGAAGCACTCTGGGCACCAGTCCACCTCCAGAACCAGTGGAGACTATCATCCACTTGAGAGACTGTGGCTTTGCACTCCCCAGGATGGAACAGTGGGCAAACCAACCACTGTAGAGACTTGAGAGACTGTGGCTTTGCACTCCCCAGGATGGGACAGTGGGCAAACCAACCACTGTAGAGACTTGAGAGACTGTGGCTTTGCACTCCCCAGGATGGTACAGTGGGCAAACCACCCACTGGAGAGACTTGAGAGACTGTGGCTTTGCACTCCCCAGGATGGAACAGTGGGTAAACCAACCACTGTAGAGACTTGAGAGACTGTGGCTTTGCACTCCCCAGGATGCAGCAGTGGGCAAACCACCCACTGGAGAGACTTGAGTGACTGTGGCTTTGCACTCCCCAGGATGGTACAGTGGGCAAACCAACCACTGTAGAGACTTGAGAGACTGTGGCTTTGCACTCCCCAGGATGGAACAGTGGGCAAACCAACCACTGTAAAGACTTGAGAGACTGTGGCTTTGCACTCCCCAGGATGGAACAGTGGGCATGGAGCCCTGTCGTGGATCTGGCGTGGTACTGTCATCAGGCTGAGGTGCCCACCCCCTTCCCCCTGAGGTGACTGTTGTATTTCTATCTGATGCCCCAGCAGTGTTCTCTCCGTTTGTGGACAGGTATCTGATGTGGGCCTCGCCCATGCATTTTTGGCCCAGTGGTGCACGGACATTGATATGTGCATTCCTTCACTACTTCTCAGAATGTATAAGTGCTGGAATGTGTATATATATCTGTATATATTTGGTAACTGTATTTTGATACATTACCATTTTTGAACGGATTTCCTTTGGTCTTTGCATTCTTCCGAGGGGGTTGTGGGTTGTCCCTGTGATTTGGGAAATGCATTGGTGCGTGTGTTGTAATGTGCGAGGGTGAGGGTGGGAGTGGGGGTGTTGCGTGTGTGTCCATGACTTTTGCCTCCCCCCTCCCCTATGTCGTAGGTGCAGTACTCACCGTTGTCTTCGCCGCCGCCGTTGCTGGTGTTCGTAAATGAGCAGGAAGACAAGGACAGGTAGGATTTGTAATTCCGGCTCCATTGTGTCCTCCTTCCTCGTGGGATGTGTAGAAGGTGAGCATTTTCCCATTGCAAAAGCTGTTTCCGCCGTGTTTTTATCCACGGTGAATCCGCCCCGGAAAAGGTGGCGGATTAGCAGGTTGTGATACTGTGGGCGGTACATTGTCTCCCGCCTGTCTGTTGGCGGTGACCGCCGCGCTGCTTGTCTGTACCGCCGTGGCGGTCGGAGTGTTAAAGTGGCTGTCTATGTTGGCGGTTTCCGCCACGGTCATGATTCCCTTTTTTGTCCCGCCGGCCTATTTACGGTATTACCGCCGCTTTATCACCGTCCACCAGGGTTGTAATGACCACCTAAGTGTGAAGGTAAACTTTTAACCGAGGCCTCCCGCGGCCTGTAGCCGAGCAGGGCTCCATCGCGGTCGGCCTTAAACTTTGACTTTGCCCCGGTCCAGGTGCAATGAGATGAGCCGATTGGCGCTTTTTGTTTCTAGGCGCTAAAAAACAATAATTCTTAAAAAATTCATATCTCTGGTTCCCCTTATCCGATTTTATTCGTTTTTATGTCATTTTAAAGATAAAAATATATTCTATTTTTATAAATTGGTTTTGGATTTTTAAACTGTTTCCTGTGTTTTATTTAATTACTGTTTTGTGATATTTGAATGCTTTACACTCTGGCGGTCATTCTGACCGCCGCCTGCCATGCGGTCACCGCCAAATGGCCGCTCCGGCCCAGCTGGAAAGCCCCTGCAACATAGAAGCCGGCTCCGAATGGAGCCGGCGGTGTTGCAGGAGTGCGACGGGTGCAGTACCACCCGTCGCGATTTTCACTGTCTGCAAAGCAGACAGTGAAAATCTTCATGGGGCCCTGTTAGGGGGCCCCTGCACTGCCCATGCCAGTGGCATGGGCAGTGCAGGGGCCCCCAGGGGCCCCACGACACTTGTTCCCGCCATCCTGTTTCTGGCGGTGTAAACCGCCAGAAACATGCTGGCGGGAAGGGGGTCGGAATCCCCATGGAGGATTCCCTGGGCCAGGGGAAAACCGGCGGGAAACCGCCAGTTCCCCTTTTCTGACCGCGGCTTTACCGCCGCGGTCAGAATTGCCCTGGAAGCACCGCCAGCCTGTTGGCAGTGCTTCCGTGGTCCCCGGCCCTGGCGGTCATGGACCGCCAGGGTCGGAATGACCCCCTCTGTCTCCTAAGTTAAGCCTTGTCGCTCGTTGCCAAGCTACCAAGGGTTGAGCTGGGTTTAATTTACTGAGACCTAACTGGACCTAAGTGGAGGTTAGTGGCCTATTGCTAAGTGTAGGTAACTACCTGCCCTTACCAACAACCCATTTTCCAACACCTTCCCTGTAGGTAGTAGATATTCCCCTTTTTCCAGTCACCCCTACTTACCATTGCCACATTTACACCTAAAATGCAGACCAATGTGTGCAGACTTCTCCACATGCATGACATAGAACTCTGCACATGAGATGTAGGATAGGCATAGGTATATATCTGCTCCCTTACTTTTGAAAATGTAATGAATACACAAGTACTATTTCACTTACAAATCAATGCCTTTCATGGCTTCAGCTTAGTATGTCCCAGGATATGTTATTGTCTTTTTCATGTTGAAGATACTAAAACAAACCAGTAGACAAAGTCAAAGTTTATTTTGTACTGGTGGCTGCTTCATTTGCGTTATCACGTTGATTCATTTATCATACTTACCTTTGCACTAGTGATTTCTGTACTGATATGTTAAACATTATAAGTCAGTGTTTTTATTAAGACAATTTAGGTTGTATTCGTTATAATTTAACAGAACAAAAGCTCCTACAAGTAACACGAAAACGATCAATTCTGAGGCCAAAGATTCCACTGTTGAGTCCAAGTAATAACAATTTGAATAAAATCAAATGTTAAATGGAATTTTCAGTCTCCCATGGATTGTCAATCATTATTGACTTGGTCCTTTTATTTTGTTGCTGTGCCTAACCTGGAACAAAACTGCAAGATATATTTTACAGAGGAAAATAGCAAAGCTCCCACATTCATATGAAGTCATTCTCCTTAACTTTTCCGAAGTTTAAAAAGAGTGGGCAATTGTCCTAAGGGCCTCATTATGAGTGGTCCGCAACAACTCAAACATCTGCGCCCACACATAGGAATTGTGAGTTTTGCAACATTTACGTCCACGGGAAAAACGTTGACAGGTCAAACCTGTTGATAACTACCAGCAGAAAAACGCCTGGAAAAAGACTGAGACAACCAGATGTTCATATTGTGATCAGCAACATCTACATAATATGTCCCAATTGGAATAAAAAATGGTTACATTTAATAACTATTGCACCCAACAAATTCCAAACACGTCAGTGTCACATTTTATCATGTACGATAATCATTGCCCAGGAAAGCAGGCTGATCATTATGCAGCAATCAGTGGATGCAGCACTGAAGTTGTAAGGGGTAGCAGAAGGAATTTGCAGTGCGCCTTACAGGATGCACAACTAAAAATTAGATTACTATCGGAAAAGCACAAAAAGGACATACAGGCACCTAGACATAACAAACAACATATGTAGAAAGTAAAAGGCCGAGTTAACACATTCACAAAAATATGCATCCTATTTGCATGAGTAAGAATACTTACGAATCAGCCAAACACAGATGGTTGCAGAGAAATACATCTACTCAAATTGAAGACCTGAAGTGCAGATGCCGATTATTTGCTGATCACTTGAAAAAGATGAGGATGGCTGTGCAGATCATTTTCACTCATTATTAAGGCCGAAGTCCTGTGATATAACTGCACTGTACCCCGTATTATGCATACTAGGGCAATCTATTGTGCCAAGTTACAATATAATGGTGAAATAATAAATGAGTGTTCTATATTCCTTAGTGAAATAAGCCACAGAATGACTTCCCAGGCGACAAAGTGTGCCTGGTTTGACATATAGGATTTATCCAGAGAAATAAATACGGTATTATCAAATGTATTATTAGCGCACAAGATACTAGAGCTAGGCTTCTGAAGCCATTTTGGAAGGAAACTTCTGCTTCCACGCACAATAATTTAGATGGTAACGCATAACAAGAGCCTTGATTTCAGAACATGCAAGGATGTTTAACTGCCCTGTATGTACCTGTACAACACTGAACATGGTGAACTTTTTATAAAAATTATTTTTTCTTAGTGTTTTTCTTTAGACCAGCTTCAACAGCACCTACGTAATTGGGTGAAACATTTACATTACCAACAGTAGCATTTTGAGTTATATTCTTCATTGCAAAATAAGCAGAAGACACCGAGGGCCTCATTTACAAGAATCTGTCACATCGGCCCCATTGCGTCAGATTTCTTGAGCTGCCCAACCATTCCCTAACAACTTCATGGATGTGCTGTATTTAATATACAGAGCTCCATGGCACACGTTTCCACAGATGTGTCAGAAATTCTGCATTCTGACGCATCTGATGCATTGCTGGACTAGCATAAAAAAAATGATGCTACTCCAGCAATGACTGGAAGGCTCCCGTAGGCAAAAGCCCAGCATCAGTTTAATGCCTGTTCTGAGCAGCCGTTAACATTTTGAAGCAGTGAAGTCACAACATGATGCAGTGAAATGTTGTATATTTCACTGTGTCATTTCTGCGTGGCTCTTTTCCTGGGAATGCCTACATTGCAAACATTATACCTGGTGCAGGTATAATGTGATGAAAGGCTTTACAAACTGATATATTGGATCCAATGCATCAGTTTGTAAATCTGGAACAGTGTAAAGCACTGCTTAGCGCCACCGCTGCGTAAAAAATAAATTATGTTGTGGCGCAAAGGCCTTGGAAATGAGGTCCTGAGGGGTACATTTACTAAACTTTAATGCAATACTGGGAAGTGAGCACAGCTGCTGTTCTACATTGTGTGACAAGGAGTGAGTATAAATACTCCATATTTACAAAGATATGAAGCATTTCTCTAGTGTCCTTGAGATGGAATACTTTGTGCTGCCTAGTACCACCCAAGGCACCCTTGCACCATAGTGCAGGGGTGCCTGTGTTACAAGCAGGATTGTTTTTCTGCAGGAAGAGACACCTTCCTGCAAACAAATAACCCTTAAGGGCATTTTCTATTTCTATGTGTGTTGCAGTATAGCGCACATGTGAAGAGAGGATCTAAAGAGGAGAAATCACCCTATTTCACCTTGTTACGCCTCACTTGAGAAGGGGTAGCATTTTGATACATTTCCTGCTTTTCAAGTCTTTGTAAATCTGGGAATGCACCAAAATCCATGACTGGATGAATCAGAACACCCATGCTCCACCCATGGAATGCCTCCTAAGTTCAAACGTAATGTAGCGCAGTACAAGCAGCTTTCTTGAGTTAGATTTCTTAACAAAGCCACACAAGTTAAATCCAGCCTTGTAAAGATTTGTAAATAATACTGGACCCTTTGCATTTATAATATGGGCCTGAGTGATCTTTCTGGGTCTGAAAGTCATATTGGCCTTGTTTTATCTATTACATTCTGTTCTATTTTTATAACTTGGTGTGGGATACATTTGTATGGTGTTTTCACTGTTTTACTCTTTGAAGTGGTGCACAAATACTTTACACATTGCCTCTAAGTTAAGCCTCACTGCCCTGTACCAAGCTACCAGGACTTTCAGCCCAGGACAATGTATGGTTTGCTTGTGCCTTTCCCTGACAATGATTGTGGTTACTTCTTGGCCAGGGCTCACACCCAAGTCAACTAGTAACCCAATTTCTTACACTTGTGTTCAGTAGTGAGGATTGGACTTCCATTTGTGCAGTGCTGTACACTGATTTGATCTGCACTGCCATCCAATATCTAAGACCAACATGAGTGCAAAGTCCTCCTGATTGGCTTTTTTCCATTTTCTACATTCTTTCACTGACTGTTGTGCTTGAGATCATCTGGAAGAATGGAGTTTGAACTGGTCAACATGAATGCTTACATTGTGGCCAAGCTCAAGGAGTTCGGCAAGGAGAAGGGACCTTCTTACAGGAGCACCAGAATGAAGGTGGAGTTGCAAAAGGCCCTGAGAGCCTGGGAAGAAGCTCATCAATCATTTGTTGAAGACACAGGAGAGGATAATGGGACAGAGGGGACTGGAGAGAACATTCCTTTGGAGCCACCTCTTGTGAAGAGGGATGACAACCCCTGGAATGGAACTACCTGTCATGGCAGGGAGCAGTGTATCTTCCTGCAGCATCTCCCCATATGAGCTGGTGGAGCAGAGAGAGGAGTGGGCATTCAAACTGCAGATGTCCTGTCAAGGATGGAGGAAAGGAAACTGGCCATGGATGAGAAGAAAGCTGAGGGGTAGAGCATCTTGAAGGAGAAAATGTTGATACTGGCTGGTGAACTGAGGCTTAAGGAGCTGGAAATCAAGGCTAGACAGGCATAGTCCAGCAGTGATTATGGCAGCATACCTGCAGTGTCTGAAGGAGACAAAAAGGTCAGCATCCAAAAGAATCTTGTGCCCCCTTATGTAGTGAGACATGATATTGACAAATGGTCTTCTGCCTACAATGTTGCCCTGAGGGTTCACAAGATACTAGAAGAGCACTGGCAGGATGGTTTGTGGAAACACATACCTACAGTCGGGCGGGTCTCCCTTCTTACTTTAGAGGTTGGGGAATAAACAGGTACTTTCCTATGAAAGACATCTTGATCCCTAAGTTTGAACTGACCCCTATAATATACTGCCAAAGGTTCAGGGACTGTTAGTAGCTCCCCAACCAGTCCTGGATGGATATTGTGGACTACTTGAGCAAGGCACTGAATGGTTGGGTACAGGGCAACAAAGTTAATGACTTCAGTGAGTTGTACAACCTAAGTTTGAGAGAGCACATACTCAGGGGCATCAAACACCGTAAGCACCCCATGAACTGACCAATCACAAGCTTTTTAGAGATTAGTATAACAACCTAGGTAGGATTTTCTAGAGGTGGATCAGATGAGATGAGGCAGGCGAGATTGAAGTCGTTAGATTCCAGTGTTCCTATAGCAGTGTGGGTTTAGCTGTTGTTAGGCCCAATTCTTCTGAAAGCATACCTGATGGTGTCCACTTGCTGAAGTAGTCTGCATGTTATGGTCGTATAGGGTAACGTATGACATTGTGATGTTTTATGTGTCCCTTTTGCTTTCCAGGTACCAGCTGCAATTTATAATTTGATTGCTGCATATTAATAATTTTATAAATAATAACCTAAGTTGAACAGTTTTTCTAAATTTGTGTTTCTGAATTCTTTTACATGAAGCCCAACATGTTAATGCTAATTTGTGGTTAGTGAGGGTATTAACTTGAAATGCTCATGATTTATAATGACATCTTTTGAGTGTTGTACTAATGTATACTTTGCCATTATTACCATGTTCTAGTATTATTAATAAGTGTAATTCTTTTGGAGAATATTTATTTGGTTGTTTTGATTAAATTGAGATGTATAAGACGTTCTAATCAACCACTATTGATTCTATCTGCTTACCATTTGTGTTTGAGAGTTATTTTCCTAACATTAGCGTTGTTAATCTAGGGAAATACATTTGATCATTCTTCTTAATAAACTGGTGTGGTTATTGTTTGAGGTTCAATATCTTTGTTTATGCTGATTATTGTTGATGCTTACATTACTCATTGATGACATCCCCTCAAATCTATGTTGCTTCGATCCATTGACCTCTAGCGCAGAATCCACTGTACAGTATAAATAATAGCTAGGATTCCGTGGCGCTGCAGTAGGTTTTTGGTAGCAGATTACAGTTACGTCATTGTTTCATGATGTCATAATAAGGTTAATGTAAGGTTCTCTTTGTGAAAATAAATTAGTTGGGTTTTTCTTTTTCTAAAATGTTACATGGATTTAACAAGATGAGTTGCTAGTTACCTCAAGTGACTTTCCCCGGTTCTTGGAGACCCTCTAAGTTGAACGTATGTTCTTAGCAGTGTTTGGTTGAATTGAGTGGAGTGATTTGCGCTTGCACAGCTTTAGCTAATTTGCAGATGATTGAGGTGAATATGAGTTTAAAGGAGATACCCAAGTAAATTTTTTGACGGAGTGGGCGTACTCCTATAGGCATGAGAGTAGGGAAGCAGCATGCTTCATTTGAGTGTGGCGCTTGATGCAGGAAACATTATCCACGTGGTTGTTGATGCAGACCTAAGGAGAGAGGTCTGGGACTCTGGAGTATATTGACAAGTGTAGTGAGACATTTGGTATATGTTGTAATTCATTCATTTAATGGACCGATCCGGGGTGATTGGTAAGTCGAGTTTGTGAGAATTGTTGTGGTTGGAACTATACTGAAGACTTGGTCGGTACTAAGTGAACTAGAACGACTGTCCAAGGTTCACGTGAGAAGTGAAGTTCGCAGGTCGAATTTTACTCACGATTTTGGGAACTGTGAAAAAGAGTAGGCGAAAGCTGAAGGTTAAATTGGAAGGTTCTGAAGCGATTGTATTACCCTACCTGTAGTGAATGAGCAAATGTGTTTTTTTATTTTTGGTTCAAGTCAGCTCGCAAATTAATACTGAGTTGATTTTATGTGTGGGTTGTGAAAGGAATAGGTATGATAGGCTTTGTCAGCTGAGAAGGAGTGTACGTGTTAGTGTGATGCAGTGCTTAATTTGTAAATAAAAAGGTGCTGGTGCCCAAAGCCCTCCTCTTAAACACGCGGCTGCTGCAGTTAAATGTGCGAGTGATGATGCAGAAAAAGAAGGACTAACATATATTCATATATCATGTAACAAAATCGTATAAGGTAGTGTGATTTTAGCAAAGAAAAATAATGCACGTGGGAAATTGTGCCCACGGAGTAGTTCGCCATTATTATAAACAAGTCTAATTAATCATGAAGAATTGACAAATGTAGTAATCCGTCATAATTGCAAATGTGTTTTATGATTTTCTTGATTGAAACTGTTTTATGCTTAGCTCAAATCTAGTAGAGGCTTTGGCCTAGTCGCCTGGTCTCAAATTTAACAGCGTGGTTTTCACTTGCACTAACAAAAGTATATTATTTCATTTAACGGTTGTATTTTTCCAGTAGAAATGACTAATACCCTTATCTCAAGGTTTCGTGCTAGGATGGTTGCATCCCTTTTGATGCAAGGTCAACTCCTGCAGGTGCGGACAATAAAAGCACTGTGATAAAATTAATTGGCAAAATCGTTGTCACTTGTGTTCCAAGGCTCCAAGGACAATGTATGCATAAATGAGTACTAGGAGAAAGACACTATTCATTGGTCAAATTGAAGCCACCCTATGAACCCTCTAATGGAAGACTCTGCAGAATTTGGAATGTTTCTTACTTAAACCCACCGGACAAAGAGAAGTCAGCTATTTTCCTTGATGCCATCTTTGTAGCTGAATGCCAGATGCCATCTTGGACGACATCTTGATGCCCTTTTCTCTATTCCAGAGAAAGAGACTTTAAGAATTCTCACCCTAGAGACTTTAACTTTAATGTTGCCCCGTCTTGCCCATGCAGTAACTTTGCCCCATTCTCCTTGCTGCTGCAAGGAAACTTGCCCTTAATTCTGCCCCTTTGAGATCTGCCCCATGCTGACCGAACCGGTACCTGAGGGACGAAGACTTTCCTTGTATTCTGATTGTATTTGGTAATTATGAAAGGATAACTGTATTATGCATTGTGTTTTTCCTTTTAGGTACCAACTGCTATTTGATAGGGCCCAAGCTAGAAGTTTTCCGAATTTGTGTTGACTAAATTCGTTTTCGCATGAAGTCCCACATGCCAATGCTAATTAGAGGTTAGTTAAGGTATTCACTTGAGGCACCATATTGAATTGAAATCTTGTTATGCTGACCGATGTATGCAATTAGTCAAGTTCAATTATTAATATTAGTGATTTGCATTGCCATAACTGAAGGTATTATAATTCAGATTTTGCGTAGATTGCGTTTCTTCCGCCGTTATGGACAGCTAGTAATGTTCGTATACATATATCATTTGGTTTTGAGACTCATATATATCGTCTTAGCTTTGTTAATATAGAAAAATAAATTCACTAATTTTTAATAAACTGGTGTGGTTATTCATGACTGAAAGGTCATGATGCGTCGAAATACCAACTGTTATTGATTCCTAATGTGTTATTTTGATCTATTAATTGAGTATTGGCTATTGATTACAATAGTCATTGATTATTAGTTTAAGTGATCTGACTATTCTAGGATGAGGAGAACCCAACTCGGTTAAAAGGTTCACCGACCTCCAACGTGTCCAGATTCAGGTAATTTATAAGGGCTGTAGATGGTAGCAGAGATTGATGGTTACGCCCTTTGGGACCCCATCCGAACAATAGACGGAGTCAAGTTCGAATTTTCTTTGATAAAACGAGTTGGAAAGATGATGATGCCCTAAATTCCCAATGACTTTCCCGGAATCTCGGAGCTTGCGAATGGAGGAAATGGAGGGGTGAGAATGTTTCAGGCGTTTCTAGTGACGGTGTGAGAGAAGTTAAGGGTTTTGCGCTTGCACAGCTTATTGCCGCAGATTAATTGAGAAGTTTGTGAGGATTTTAGGGGGCTACGAACTCCAGTTAATAGATATTAGAGGAGTGTTACTCCAAAGTGTGAGAGTAGGGAAGTCGTCGTACTTCACATGTGTGTAGCGCTTTGTGCAGGAAAAATTGTCCACGTGGTTGTTGATGTTGAGACGGGCCCTGCGAGGTCAAGAGACTCCGGAGTATGTTGAAAAGTGCATGAGACACTTGATTGATGTTGTAATCTGTTCGGTTTAATAGGTTGATCAGGTGTGGTCAACGAGTCAGTATGAATATTGAGGAATGAAAGAAAATTTTCGACTTTGAGATTTGACGAATTCTAAGGTGCACTAGAATAGTTCATTGATCAGTTGAGAGTAAAGTTTGCGGGTCAAAATTTGCTTGCAAGAGTGGGAAACCGAGAAAGATGGAATAACTGCTGAGGCTAGTGAAAAATCCCTAAGGTTTCTGAAGCGATTGTATTACCCTTCCTGTAGTAAATCGACAGATTTGTTTTCTTCTTTTTGGTTTGTGCTTGCAATATATTGCGGAAATTAGTTTTGAGTGAAGCTGAATGAAGGAGGACAAGCCGCAAGACTTTGTCAGCCGCAGTGTGTGAGTGTGATGTCACTAGGAGCCGCGCTGGGATAGGTTGGTTTTCGAGAAGGGTCGCGCACGGATTGGACGCAGTCCGTGAAGTGCAATTGGTTGGGAAAGGCAAGCGAAGAGTATTCCGGGAATTAAAGTCACTTATTGATTACAGATTCTAGAAAAATAAAAGACGGAAAGATGAAATTTTTCAAAGCATTGAAGAGTGCCTTGAGGGGAGATGTATATATATTAAAGCAAATGTGGGAGAAGAAACACCGCCTGAGGGTACACCAGCTTACATCGTGATTGAAGAAAAGGGTGTCGCACCATGTCTTTGGCTAAAGCAATGGTGTAAATTAACAGAAAAGCATGGAAGTGTAGCGTTCCCTATCCATGGGTCGTTTAATCTAAGAGTTTTGGAGAATCTGAGATTCGTGCTATACAACATGAAAGTACCTCCAAGACCAGCGCAGTTTGAGGCATTAGCAATTTGGGAACTAATAGCTAGGAACCAACAACAAAAGAAATTTGAGACAAGAACAAGAAAAGTAGAAAAGACACTAGCGGATGCTAGATGGGATACCACACAAAAGGTTTGGAGATCAGACGTACTGCAGGGAATTAAATTGTTTCCAGCAATTACTGATGAAGCAGAAACGGAAGGAAGGAAAGCTACCTATAAAACAAATAGGAGTCAGTCGAGAGATAGAGAAAACAACAGAAATTCGAAAAGATCAGACGAGTCAGACGATGAGGAGTTCATTATGCAATTGTTAAATGATCGCCCGCCACCATATGTGGAAAGCGAAAAAGGCTCAAGCATTAGCACTGCCCCTCCAGAACCAATACAAGGTAATGTGACACCGGATTTGAGAATATCACAGAGGCAGAGCAGTTCCGATATGCCCTTTTCACCACAAATACCGCAAATTCAGAGGATATATCCTGACGTGCCTAAATTGAATCCTGTCGATAATTATCAGCCGCAGGTTCAAAGGCACTGCTGTGATGAGCATAATCTGGGAATTACTTCTGATTTAATGGCGCAGGGAGGACAGAATTATCAAAGACCGACATTGATTCAAGCTGAATTCAAGCTGAATCAACACAAATTGTGATGCCTCAGAAGCAGATGCAAGAGGTGCCGAGGTACACACAAATAGCAGGGAACCAGTTAGACATGCCAATAATGATGAACCATAATGTGGGAATTAACATGCCACAGAATTCAGGCAACGGACAGAATCCAGACGCAATATCTCTGCCTTTCACTGTAGGTCCGCCAGTACCATTGTATATACAGGCAAAGCCGAATGCATGCGACCAAGGGGTAATGATACGAAATGAGACAGGGAGGGGGTGCATAGAAAACACTCCAGAAACAACCCCGGTAGGAACACTGCCAAATAGATCTGAGTCTTTGTCGGAATTTAGTCCAATTCCAATCTGTGCTCCGTCAACTGTGGTAAGGTCGAATCCACCACTAATAGTACTGCTAACTTCAAAAACTGAAACCTTGCCACAACCATCAGTAGCAGTTGATGTAAGTGCTACATTGATGGGACTGAACGAACAAAAGCTAACACAATGGTTCAACAGTTTGAACTCCCCACAGAGTACATCCAGCGGGAAAGGAGAAGAATACCTGAATAAAATAAGATTGGGCATGGAAGCAGATGAACTAGTAGAGGGAACGATGGGTCTAAACAGGTTAGAATCATACAAAGAAGAAGAGCTGAGGTACATGTGCCCTAGGATTACAAGAGAAGTGAGCAACATACATAAGAAGTTACAAGAGATTGCAGACAGAAACGGGATCGATATAGGTAAGACTAAACACTTGAGCAGAAGTTACAGGCTAGACTTTGAGACAAAAGACTTTGAACACATGAGATCTGCAGGGATGAAAACACACCTTAAGGAGATACTGCAGAGCGTGCAGGTCTGGAGATGCTTAGACAAGTGGGAAAGTAGATGGGTTAAGAAAAAGGACAAAAAGAAGGAAAGTACCCCAGATCGGAATGAAAAAGCACAACAGAATGACGACCTGATAACCATGTTGCCAATGAGAGAAACAGCAGGGGGAAAACTTGTACATGTACCGTGGCACAGGTGCGATATTCAATCCTTTATGGACGATTTCCCTAAATTAAGAGAGAAACCAATTGAATGGTATCAACAAACAGATAGATTCGTAAAACTCGCAAAATGTCTTTGGGAAGACCTGAATACTTTATTTGAAATTGTGGTTCCGGCAGATTTGTGGGAAGATTGTAAGAGGGCTGTAGGTTGGCCGACAAGTGAACCAGAAAGGGATAGGGACACGGGAGCACCATCACCTACGGTAATGAGTTTATACCATAAGGTGATTGAGTACTTGAAAACAAAGGTTGCGTCGAAAAATGTGGATTGGCAGAGGATTGACAGAACGGCACAAGAATCTAAAGAGTCAATACATGCGTATTATGAGAGATTGTTGAAAGTGTTTAAAAATTACAGTGGCACGGAGACGATTGAGGCAAAGGACATGCTCCATTTCGTGTTCAGATTTGTGGAAGGATTGAGACCCGAAATCAGCCAGATGATCAAAATGCATTTGATTTGTTGGCAGTCAAAATCCATCGACGAAGTGTTGAACTATGCAAAATACTGTAGTGATGAGATTGAGACGAAGCAGAAAAGGTTGAAAGAAAAGGTGATGGTGATGCAGCTTAGAGCAGCCCAGACAGGTTTGCAAGGTTTACAAGGTTTTCAACAGCAGTTGCCGCAGCAGCAACAGCAGGGAAATGCTATGTTTCAGCCACAAATGAGAGGCAGAGGCCGAGGAGGTTTTGTGAATAATGGTTCTGATATAAATACTGTTATGATTCCGAATGGTATACAGGCAATGAAGAAGGTAATGCCATGTCATACGTGCGGAATCGTCGGGCATTGGAAACGGGAATGCCCAATGTTGGTGCAGGAAGGTGTAGGTCAGCAAAACAAGGATGTCAATGCATTTCAGAATATGAGAGGACTGAAATTGAGAGGTCCAAATACAAATTTTCAAAATAATGTAAATCAAATGCAGGGTTTACAACCCATGCAACCGCAGCAGGTGAAAATGCCCCGTGCACAAATGGCACAGTTGCAGCCAATGCAACAGCAGTTTCCTATGGTACCTAATCAGCAAATGCAAATACCCTTAGCACCAATGAATCAGCAACAAGTAATGCTTCCTCAACAGGTCGCGGGTCAAGGGATGAACCAAAGTGATACAGTACACCAATTCCCGTTACACAGTAAGAATGGAATAAACGATGCGTGGGAGAGTGAAAGTTCAGATGAGGAGGGAAATTGTATGCTTGCAGCATCCTTGGAAGTTGATCAAAAGGGTCCGTATGTGGAAGGAAGAGTTATGGGTCACCGCGTTTCATTCTTGGTTGACACAGGAGCTACACGCTCTACAGTTAGAAGCATTGAAGTACCAAACTTGCCACTTTCTAGGAGAACAGTTCAAGTAGTGGGAGTACCAAATAGGTACCTGACAAACCCAATCACAGATCCAGTGCAAGTCAGAATAGGTAACTATCAAGGGTCACATAAATTTGTGGTGTGTGACTCAAGCCCGATATCATTATTAGGGAGAGACTTATCGTGCAAATTGGGGTTTTTGATTATGTGTTCAAATGATGGAATTAAAATTCAGACAAACAGTGATGAGGAAGAAGAGGACAGTTTAGGAGAAGACGTAGTGGAAACTGTCGATGAAGAGTATCCCCTGATTACTCTTTACCCAATGCTCACTGAAGCAGATA